>NW_026851622.1:0-184069 GCF_026571515.1 Ruditapes philippinarum
TTAAAAAACAAAATTTGGGTTTTAGTCCTTTAAAAAAAAAGATTGTCGTTTTGTTTGCCCTTTCTATATCTATGTTTTTTTTGTTTGTTTGTACTAATTTTTTAAAAAATCAAATAAAAAATTTGAGTTTTTACTTTATCAGTGTTGTAGGTACCCCCTTTATTCTTTTTTAAATGATTGAAGCTTTTATACAAAATATATCAAAAATTCTTTTTTTAAATCGATATATTTTTTTGTTCCCGACGCGATAGATTTTTTGCTTTTGACATCTTTGTTTTTATATAATCCCCTTTATACAAAACCCAAATTCATTCTGCATTTGTCACATCACCATTGCTACTTTGATTAATCTCTTGTCTGTTTTATGAGATTTTGTTGAAAATGCAATGTGAGCATTCATGTTTTTGTTAAGTTTAACACAGTTTTTGAACAGGTAAAACTTGTATAGTCTGTAAATGTAAGCATCATGTGATTTCAAATACAGATTTTTAGACTTGTTGAAATTAAAAGCCCTTTTTATTTTTGGGTTTTTAACAAGGTGGGATTTTCTTGGGGTGATTCAAAAATGAAATTTTGTATAGCGATTGCTTTCCGTATTTTTACCCACCGGAAAATTTTCTCTGGCATTTTGGGTGCAATATCCGGGGTCCAAAACACAACCTTTTTGGCGCCGTTATGAATAAACCCGAAAATATGAGTCATTTTAAGGAAATATTTGCTTAGATTGAGGGATTTCCCTTGTTATTTAAGTCGTTGTTCATACCTAAAGACCGTTACCGCTCAATGGCGTTCCCTTCGGAGGGAACCCCTCCAAACCCGAAAATTTAAGTAGTAATTATCTCGCTTTCCCCTATTGTTTAGTAGTTTTAAAGTAAAACAAACTCAAAATAAAGTACTTGTATGTATAGGAAATCATAAAATAAAATTCACACCTGTATCATTTTCAGATACATGCGGAAATCTGTATATTTATCGCTAACAGCATATATTAAGCACATTTTTATTTTGAATCGGATGATACCTTTAGCACGGCTGTGTTTTCTCAACTGTTCCACAGGGAAACAAAAATCACCACGAAAATGCAATTCTGTCTGTTACAACAGACACATTAAGATATCATAATTTTTTATACAGATGCCTTTTAATGTAACTGCTACAACACAACCGAACGAAGAATACCCCCAGGGTCTTCCGAGAGGGGGGGGAGGATGAAAGACCTAATAGGACTGATTTCACGGTAACGAACACGGAACACAAACGGACTACGAGTGAGACTGATAACAGCACAGCCATCATGTGCCCCTGTGGCAAGATGTGCAAGAAAAGGAGGGGGATGAAAATCCACCAGACTCGAAGTGGCTGTCAGCTACGGAATACACAGGAACAACGCACAGTTAACCCTGGTGAGACGGGGGAGATATCTAGTCAGGTTTGCCGAACCACAGTGCTACTTGTATCGCTCAGCTCCCGTGCATTCCTTAACTGCAGATGACATCAAATAACGGTTACAGCAAATCCCAACAGACCCAAACAGAGGGCCGTCTGAGGAGCTAAATTCCTCCCCCTGGAGATGGAGAAGAGTCCCCCCATATTTCGAACAGATCGACCAAGGGGTGACCTTCAGGAGGTAGTTTCCTCCAATCTTTGCACAAAGTAGACAGAGTACAACTCCACTCCATGAAACAAACAGGAAGTACCAGACCAAGGGGCAAGCTGAATCAGGACTCAAAGACCACGACAACCCGACATCAAGCGACAGAAAACCGGAAGATCGCATGGCCCCCAAACCAACGACAGTAAACTGGAAAACGTTTTTACGATGGCTTTTGGGCCTGATCCCTTTATCAAAATTGTCAGGTTTTGTGGGAAAAAAGGGAAAATACAAATGTTTTTCTTATAGCCCACCCCTTGGGGAGAGGTTCGGAAAAAAATGAAGAAAGGGAGCAAAGAAGTCTCCAACCCCGCCCAAAAAGAAGGCGTGTGAGATTTAAGAAGGCCCGGAAAAGAAATTTCCCCTACTTTACGAAGCGGTTTTAAGGGTGCCAACCAGGATTTAGGGGAGAAGGGCCCCGCCCCCGTTGAAAAGGACAGCTGAAGGGGCCCCGCCTGAAGACCCCAAATCGGCAAAGAGAGTGGCCAAAAAGAGGAAAAAACCAAAGCCCAAAAAAGAGAGGGGCCCCTTATAGCAAAACCTAAGATTTTTTGGGAATCTGGAGAGGAAAAACAAAAGGAAAAATGGGAGGTAAAAAACCCAAGTGGAAACAGCACCCACGGGATGTACCCCCCGCCAAAAGGATGACCCCCTAAAGGAAATGTGACAGTTCTTCCCGTTTTAAAACCAACAGTTCCACTAGATCTGAAGGAAACCCCAAAATTTTAAAGAAGTACAAGTTTGTTTTTAAAAGGGCCCCCTCCAAAGTTCCAGTCCTGGAACCCAAATGGCATTTCCCACAAAATTTAATTTAAAAAAGTGGGCCCCAAAAATTCTGAAAAACGTCCCCTTTGGGAACTGTTGAAAAGGTATGGGGGAAGGGGAAAAGTTCAGACTTTCCCGGAAAAAAAACCCAAGGTTGCTTTTTGCCCGGGGTCGACGAAAACGTTTGGAAAATTATTTAAAAGTTGGGGTTTTTTCTATGGCCCCCCCGCAAAACACTGTTTAAAAACCCTTAAAATCAAAAATCAGTCCAAAAAAGGGAAGGGGAAAAACCCTTTTCGGGGCGTGGCCCCAACCCGCCCCCTAACGCAGGCTTCCCGAGGCCAGGTTTAACCACAAAAATCTCAAATGTATTTGGGTTAAAAATCTTAACGAAGCCTATGGAATTCCCATCGCCCCCCAAATATCTTGGAAGGGTTGCACCAAACACATCCCCCGGTCAAAGCCCCAAAAATCACCGATTAAATTTAAAATTCAACCCGGAAATTTTTTTTTGAAAAGTTCACAACAAAAATGGAATTTAGACAGAAAACATTGTGTGGGTTACCCTCTTGTTTTTAAAAATGTTTGATGGGCCCTGAAAAATCATATCAAAGGGGCAGAAGGAAAAAACGAGGGCCCCAAAAACCCCCCCCCTCTGGTAAACCGCCTCCCTTTCCCAACCCTGGTTTTTTGGGCGAAAATAAACCCTCACGACGGGAAAATCCCAAACCAACCCGATGGGGCTCCGGCACTAAGGAAACAGCGCATGGGCCCGAATGCCCGTTCCCAAGGGCCCCCAAGTCCGAAGTGGGGTTTTAAAAAAGGAAAACACGGAAAAGATTAAGAAAGACCATACAGGGAGGGGGACTTCCCCTCCCTGTCCAAACCCCCCCATCCCCAAAATGCTTGGGGAAAATTTGGTTCCGGGCAACCTCACTATCAGAAAAAGAGGGAGTAAGCCCTCTTCAACAACAGGGGGTGGAGGGGTTTAAAAAGAAAAAGCAATGATTTTTCCGGGGGAAAAATTTTTAGGGTTTTGGGTGTACCCCAAATCCAAATCTACTACCCCAGAAATCGTTTGGCCAATGATGGTTTAAAGATATTTCCCAAACCCTACTTAAAAAAAGTGGAGGGGGACTTTCAGCCAAACCCCCTAAGAAAATGGTTGGGCCGCCCCCATCCTTCACCAAAAAAGGGTTTTTTCTACAGCAAAACGGGAAAGGTACAGTGCCCATCAACTTTTGTAAAAGGGAAAAACAAAAGTTGCTAAAAAACCAACTTCTGCTAACGCTGAGAGTTTCCAAAAAAACCGGGGGAAGATAAAAAGGGGCTCCCTCGAGGTTTTTGGACCCCGGGGGAAAAGTGGGGCAGTTGGGGTCCTTTCGGTGGAGCTTAATTGTGGGTATGACAAAAATAAAGGAAAAAAAAAGGAATAGGCACCCAAAGGAAAAACCAAAAAATGGGAGGAAATTCCCCCAAAACAGCAGGAAAAGGGGAAACCCTATTTCAGACCGAGAAACAGGAAAAGAAGCAGAGCAGGAAAAAATGTCCAAGGGGAGTCCGCTAGGACCACGGGAAATTGGGGCAAAGATTTGGCAGGGTTTCCGGAAAAAGGAAAAAAAACCGGGAAAGATCTGGCGTACGAGCCACTCAGACCTGAGTTTTCCTGCTTCGTTCTATTCTACGACATGGCTCCCATCTTCCTACCAACCTGTACCCAGTGGAAGCTGATTGACGACCCGGCATGTCCATTGTGTTGGTTTCACGCCAGGATCACTCAAAACATGTTAAACTCTCATCAATGCCCCACAGCCCCTAATCTCAGGGGCGCTACAGATGGGCGTCAGTGACCAAAGGTCTGTCTGAGGTAAGCCCATATCCTTGATAGACCGAAAGAAAGAAAAAGAGAGACCCCGAGGCCCAAACCAGAACCGCTTTACATCTTGGTTCCTGAAGGAGGGAGAACAAGTACCCAAGTCAGCCCCAGCTCGACCGGAATCCCTGAATGAATCCAGGTCATGGGGAAATGAAAGGGCTGACCTAAAGGAAAAAACTACAGTTCCCCCAGGAAATCGCCCCAGACTACCCTCCGGCCAGACATTGTGAATATGGTCCAGGAATCCTAAACGAGTGGTGCTGGTTGAAGCTGACAGTCCCTTGGGAGGCAACGCATTGAAGAATCCCACGAGCAATCAAGAGTAAAAGTAAATAGTCCTTAAGTACGAAGTACGAAGACTTGGCCCAATCCTGCAAGTCCAACGGCTGGAACACCCAGGTCTTCCCGATTGAGGTCGATGTCGTGGCTTCCCATCACAATCAGTGTGGAGGTTGCTCGGAGCATTTGGGCATCAAAGGAACGGCACGAAAGCGCACAGTCCATGCTCTGGGGAGAACAGGCCGAAAGAGCGTCCAGTTGGCTATGGATGCTCCGTAGCAAACATGAATGGCAGCCAAGGTAGACGGGGTAGGGCCTGATCAACCCTACTTGCTCCTACCATCCCTAGGGTGTCCCGAGTGTAAATGGAGCGAAACACCTGCAGACGGATGGTAACTCGGCTGATGACGTCTACCTTCAGCAGGACATCTGTTATTCAACTCTAAGAAAAATGTATTCGTCTAATATTTTTGGCAATGTGAAACATTTTACTTCATTTTATTTCTTGTTCTTTTAGACATAGAGCACTTTTGACATTCTATTGTGAAATGTAACAGACACACTCATAGATAATAATAATTTATTAACAAAACTCATATTTATATAAACGTAGTACTACAAAAGCATGGTGTAAGAAGAATTGATGCAAAGACATATTTTATCCCCATAACACTGCAGAAAGTAAGTAAACAAAACGAAAAAGAAAATTCTAACTAAATCAATACCGAAAGTTCTTATACATTGGTGCAAATTAACTGTAGTTTGAGATTAAAATATAGACTTTTAAAATGATTTCCGAAAACATTACAGATTAAGCTGTGATTTATCCCTTACAAAAATTTTTAACACAATGTTTAGGAAAAAAAGTAAATGCGATACATCTTTCAAAGTACATAACATTGTAAGACAAACTATATAAAACTAATGGATATTTGACATTATGGTATTAGAGTAACGACAACGCAGCATGTTATGAACATTTACAATAGCTGTTTACCGTAGCTTATAATGAACATAAGGGACGTTATTGTTTTTTTCCATATTACCTTCTTTTTCAGTTGTCTGATATATAAAAAATACCCTTTAAAACAACTTTGGTGGCATTGACGAGTGGTTAACGCGCTGGACTAGAAATCTAATTATAGCTAGCCGTATGGGTCCAAAACCTGTCAGGGGCAAGTCGTTATGTCCTTGAGCAAGAAACTTTACACTCATTGCTCGGTACTGGTCGGTTCCAGGATCGGATTCAAAAGTGTATCTATAAGCTTATATCTTCTTACACAATCGAATCAAAATAAACCAAAAACAATTTTCACATTTTATAAAATTATACCATTGAGTTTACTAAAGTTCTGTATATATCTTTTCAAACGTTCATATAAAACCATCAAATATCTGAATGTTTTCAATTGGATAAATATTAAGAAGCTAAAATATATAGCATGCACATTTGATTTTTCTGTGTATCGCTATTCAAGATGCTTGTTTCCGAAAGTTTAGAACAGTATTAATGTCTATGCGTACATATTGATGGATAGTCTATCTTCAAACCTGGCTTAAACAATTGGTATATGTCAAAATAAGTTGTTGAAAAAGATGTACGATGTAACTGTTGGCTCATCGTATGACTTTTTATTCACTTACTTACTGTCAGTTTCTATTATGATTTCTTGATGAACGTTTAAATGGTTTATTTTTGTATAATATAAGACAAATAGTGACTGACGAACGTGATTTGTTTCTGTAAACTGTAGTTTGTTTTCAATTTTTCAAATGTCTGCAGTTATATTGTATCCTTCTGAACGACTCATTGGCACATAATAGTATCTAACACTTGAAACGATAAATGAAAATGTCGGAAACAATTTGAATCAAAATAAACAGATTGACATGTTCTTTTTTTAAATAACATGTCACGTTATACTCATACATGTAAGTTGTTAGGATTAACAAAGTAAATATTGCATGCAACATATTTTTTGAGTTTGGTTATTTAATTGATGAAATAAATATATTGTTATTTTATTCATATAAGCTGCCATTGTTATATATCCGTATATTCATTTCAGTTTCAACTAAAATATTTTAAACTTTTGAAAGCGAACGCCTGAAAAACCAATAAAACCAACTGATGACATAAATTACCAACATTAGCTTGGAATTTGGTATTTGTGCCCCGTATATACAGCTTATCATGCATGCATAACGTCATTCTTAAACTGAAATGCAAAATTGCAAAACGCTGCTTAGGGTTTCAACAATCCTGAAACGAAATCTATTTGCTAAATAACCTTAATAACCTTGGAACACGCATCAATTATGTTGTTTAGTGATGTTATTATGAAAGTTTAGAAGAATATATTGACAGAGTAAACACGATATGTGCAAGTTTTCTTTGTAAGAAAAGATGTACAAGTATTTTCATATCGAACGAAGTAATTCAGACATTATGAAGTGCTTTGCTAACATCTAAAAATAAGAAAATAAATAGTTTGATACATTTAAGAGTGCAATTTTTTATTGCTTGTATATCTGAGACACATTTTGCGATTATATCAACTTTGTTTAATTTACTGACAATTGTTAGAAGTGTTTATGTTACAAAACAAAACATTGTGTAATACAGACTATTTAAGTCTGCAATTATTATTATTATTATTATTATTATATGTTATTTTGTTGAGATTAATGCTTCCGAAGGATCACACTTTTTCCAGTCTTTTATATATAATCTTTAAGACAAAGAATGTGTTGGTAAAAGCTCTTGTAAAAGTAGCAACATGTGATAATATTGGTTTTAAATTGGTCATACACATAACATGTCCCTTTCCTTTCGACCATTACATGTCCCTCTCCTTTCGACGCCCTTATGTCGACTCAAGGTTTTTGTTTGGTGCCTTCTGTTAGCCCTACTTGGGTGTGTCGGGGGACTGCGTCCTGTGAACGTTGCGCTTACCTTGTTGATCTTTATTCTTGTTTTTTTTGTTTCTTTTTAAAGTAAACTTAAAGTTCTTCTTAGTATATATTCATTTAACAATATATCGCAGTTATGTGTTGTTGGTCTGTCTGATTTTTAATAGACGAGGAGATATTTTACATTTGATTTTTATAAAAGAAAACAAGAATTTGTAACAGAGTTACCAACGTCCCCCGCCCCGGGAGTTTTCTATGAAGCATAAAATTGTGCTAATTAAAAAGATTGAGGTATGGATCTCAGGACATTCAGTCCAAAATTACGATCAATGCTAGATCTGCAAATGTAACAATAAATTTGTTAAAGAAATAAAATGAAAAATGGAATTTAAAAATTTATCATGTTAAGCTTTGACCTCTAAGTGTGACCTTGACCTTGGAGGTTGGGGAGCAGGTGTTGTGCATGACATAATGTCTTATTATTGTGACTATTTGTGCCAAGTATTTTCAAAATCCCTTGAACTATGAAGAAATTATAGATTGGACACAAAATATACCCTATAACAGACTATGTAAATCTTTGACCTCTAAGTGTGACCTTGACCTTGGAGGTAGGGACACAGATGTTACGCATGAAATATCATCTAATCATTGTGACTATTTGTGCAAAGTATTTTCAAAATCCCTTAATCTATGAAGAAGTAATGGATGGGACAAAAAATATACCAAATAACAGACTCTGTTAACCTTTGACCTTTAAGTGTGACCTTGACCTTAAGAGGTAGGGGTGCAGGTGTTGTACCTGACATATCGGCTTATTATTGTGACTATTTGTGCCAAGTTATTCCAAAATCCCTTGAACTATGAAGAAGTTCTAGATTCGACACAAAATATATCCTATAACAGACTATGTTAATTTTTTACCTCTAAGTGTGACCTTGACCTTGAAGGTAGGGATGCAGGTGTTGCGCATGACACATCCTCTTATTATAGTCACTATTTGTGCGAAGTATTTTCAAAATCCTTTGATCTATGAAAAAGTTATAGACCTGACACAAAATATACCCTGTAACAAACTATATAAGTATTTGACCTCCAAGTGTGACCTTGACCTTGGAGGTAGGTGACCGGTTTTTGCGCATGACACATCATCTGATTATTGTGAACAATTATGGCAAGTATTTACAAAAGTCCTTCATAGATAAGAAAGTTATGGACCGGACACGACATATACCCTCAAATAGACAATGTCGACCTTGAATGAGCAAGTACGACCTTGACCCTGAAGGTACGGGTCTGGTTGTTGCGCATGACACATCGTCTTATTATAACAAACATTTGTGTCAAGTTATCTCAAATTCCTTTGATAAATGACAAAGTTATGGACCGGACACGAAATATACCCTGTAACAGACTATGTTAATATTTGACCTCCAAGTGTGACCTTGACCTTGAAGGTAGGTGACTGGTTTTTGCGCATGACAAATCGTCTGATTATTGTGAACAATTATAGCAATTATTTACAAAATCCCTTCATAGATAAGAAAGTTATGGACCGGACACGACATATACCCTCAAATAGACAATGTTAACCTTGAATGAGCAAGTACGACCTTGACCCTGAAGGTACGGGTCTGGTTGTTGTGCATGACACATCGTCTTATTATAACAAACATTTGTGCCAAGTAATTTAAAATTCCTTTGATAAATGACAAAGTTATGGACCAGACACGAAATATACCCTGTAACAGACTATGTTAATATTTGACCTCCAAGTGTGACCTTGACCTTGAAGGTAGGTGACTGGTTTTTGCGCATGACACATCATCTGATTATTGTGAACAATTATGGCAAGTATTTACAAAATCCCTTCATAGATAAGAAAGTTATGGACCGGACACGACATATACCCTCAAATAGGCAATGTTGACATTGAATGAGCAAGTGTGACCTTGACCCTGGAGGTAGGGGTCTGGTTTTGCGCATGACACATCGTCTTATTATAATATACATTTGTGCCAAGTTATTTCAAATTCCTTTCATTTATGACAAAGTTATGGACCGGACACGAAAGTGTGACGGACGGACGGACGGACAGACGGACGGACGGACGGACAGACGGACGGAGCCTATTTCTATATCCCCCTTTTTTCTTCGAAAAGGCGGGGGACAACTAGTGCATTCATTAGTACTGTGTCATAATGCGGAAATATGGCTGTGATACAAAAAGATTTCGTATCTATACTCCCAGCCTCGTTAATATAATAGTCTCCTCCCCCACCGAATATAAATAAATCATCTAAAGTGGAGACCATTATTGTTGAGAATTTTACACGGTATTTCGGTACTTCACTGCTGAAGATTGAATGCCGCTTAAGCCGGTGTTATGGCGCATTTCATACTATCGTTCATGAACATACTCAAACCGACTCGCCAGTTTTTATATACTGTTATTTTCATTGTTTCCAAGGGATCAGCGTTTTTCAAGACTTATATTTTGTAATCAACTGGACCAGCGATTAGTTAGAAATACACGTACTAACAATCGTAGCCTGCTTTTGTCCCTCATTTTTGTCTCTCATGTTTGGAATCAAAGTTAGGAAAGGTCAAATGACACACCAAAAATAAGCAAAACTCTGTTATTGATATGATATTTCTCATGACGGTCACAATTTTGATAAATATTGACATTTGAATGTGGCATTTCATTTTGTGATAATGACCACATTCTGTAGTATTAATTTTCCCTCTCGACGGAATGGTATTTACAGAATTTGCGATAAATCCGACAGTAGAAAATTTATCTTGTGTCTTATTGAATGCAAAATGTCTGGTTCAACGATTCGTTTTTGAAAGAAAATAAATGACTTCGTAAATGTTTGCTGTTATATTCAACGGAATGTTTACGATTTCCATCTCGATAGGATATATTGTTCTTGTGAATTAAACGGTTCGATTTTCCACAAACATCTGACTGTTATAATTTTTAATTTGTGTTATACTATAGAGGTTATTATTGTGCCACTGACATAAAAAGTAGAAAACAGAGCGATTTATCACTGCAATATATGCATCGTTTTCCACATGTTTCTAGTGTAAAGGTGGTTTGGGAATGTGATGCCATTTTTGCTGAATTTTCCATAGGAGTCTTAATCAAGAGTGTCTAAAGAAAGTAATATAAAATATTCTGTAAAATACATTGTTTTTTTTATTGTAAGTAGTCTTCTAATTACATATTTTCTTTTTGCACGATAATATTAATCATACTACCATTTATTGGTAAATAACCTGTTTAAGTAACAAAAGTGAATAATGAATGTATTTCAGAATTTCAATTAGTCAATTATGACTTATAACATACAGATATTTTGAAAGATTTTTTTCTAAGAATACTGCATTGTCACTTGTAAACTTCTGTTAAGTTGATTTTTATTACCTTGTAGAATGAAACAGAATCCACATATCAAGTCAGAAAATGTTTAATCACTTTGTTTAATTTGCTTCTTTTGTATTATTTGAGATTGGTTTGAATGATGATACTTTATGTGTCATGTTAATACGAAAAGCACAACTCCGCAATTTCTTAGTAGGCATCGCTCCTAGAAGATTTCAAAGGGAAAGTACTCTTACATATATTTAAAGACCATAATAAAGAGCAATGTAGCTTTATTTTGCGACTCAAATATGTTGATCAGCATTTAATTCGATGAAAGCCTTTTCACAAATAAAATAATTGCCTTTACTCCTAGAGTTTATTATACCCAAAGGGAAACCAGTGTTATAGTTTACAATTTAAATTTGATTATTAACACTTTAAGAAGCAGGCATGTTGGTAGATTTCTAGGTTGGTTTCCCTAAGGGGGTCTTGAGATTTTTTTATATTTCTTATTAAATTTTGTTCCTTTTTTCTTTCTAATAAGAATAAAATGTCAAAATAGACAGAATCAACAAAGTGGTAAGGTTAGGTCATATTGTTTTACCATTCTTTAAATTTGACAATCAATAATATAATTGTATTAGATACAGCAATTTATAAAAAGTGTCATACATTAAACATTAAATGTTTACAAAATATTATTGAACGTTAATATATTATAATATAAAAGTAGATAAGTAGATAATATTATTGTATTAGATACACCCATTTATGAAAATGCTATATATATACATCAAATGTTTATAACATATTATTGAACGTTAATATATTATACTAGTATTATAGATAGATAGATAGATATTTATTCAGGTTAAAACACATATACATGTATACATAATACAAACACTTATGCATTTTATATAAAACTGATGACACAATTGTAATAAAATATTTCGGAAGTTTGTCAAACATAAATATCACAGACGGCTCATTAAATAATAAAATATTATAACTAAAAACAAAATCTAAAACTCTTTCTTTTCTATGACTAGATATCAATTTACTAGTTTAATAAAATGTGAGGACGTAAGTGGAAACATGTATAGAGTAGTGTGCAAAAACCTCGGATTGCCCATGAAAGCCCGAAGGCTTATTTCCAATGGGGTCCTTGGATATATATTTACTATAATATACAATATAAAACACAAAAACATTGAAAAATACAAAACTTTGGAAACTGGAAGATGTCATTTACGTAAAATATCAAACTTTAGTATTTCCATTAACTTTGCTAAAAGGAAAACAATAAAAATGAGATCAATATCTAATCATACTAGTGGATTTAATAATGATTTCCTAACCTAACTGTTCTAGTAAATGGGCCTTCAATGAGCTTTTGAAATCTCCTATCTTATTAATTTTTTTGATGCATGTTGGCAAGGAATTCAAATCATTAATTGCTTTTTGAAAAAAAGTTACATTATCTTTCCCATAACTTCTTGGGACCCTAAAATTGTACTGATTCGACCGAGTTGAATAAGAATGAATGTCTCTAACAGGTATAAAATTTTCTATCATATATGAAGGGCACTGGTTATTAACAATTTTAAAAACATGATTAAGACGTAATTGCTTATTTCTGTTTTCTACATTTAGTAAAGACATATTAGCAAGAATAACATTATTGACACTATCTCTAGGTCCCATACATGTATGTATAAATCTAACAATTTTATTTTGACAAATTTGAAGCTTATTTTTAAAACACTTGTTCAGACTCGGGTACCAAGAAGAACATGCATAATCAAGGTGACATTGTATTAGTGCTGAGCATAAATATTTTCTAGTCCTAAAATCTAAAACATTTGCTTGCCTATACAAAAACTTAAGACGTGAATTCACCTTTGTAAGAATACAATTAACAATAGATTCACCTGACAAAGAATCATCAATATTTAAACCTAGATATTAAACAGATTTTGTGGATTCAATAGTATGTCCATTACAAACAATTTTAAACTCTTTAACTTGTTTCAGTTTACGTTTGGAACCAAAAATAAGACATTCAGTCTTTCCTAGATGAAGTGACAATTTGTTATCTACAAATTATAATGTAAAAGTAGATAATTAATTATTATAATTATTTGTTTCGCATCTAAAAGAATTATTATAAGTTGATGAATGTTTATTTTACAAAAGTACAGCTTAATCATCAGTAGTATGACTTTATATAGATTATAATTACGAGAATAAAGTAAATTCGATGCCTGAATGATTTTGTAGTCATGGTATGAATTAAAGAATTAATTACAAAAATGTTTCATCATGCCCATTTTTAACATTTTATAATCTAAATATATGATAAAATCAAACAGCTATATGATATTAAAAGTTGCTTGTCTGAAAAGAAAAATATTTCTTATTGATTTTATAGATAATATTTCATTAAATACTGAATAAAAAATAACAGGTAATTGACTTTGTCTAGTTCGTTAGGAGCATTATTTAAATTCTGATTGTAAAGAGAAAACAAGTCATGTAAATAATGCTAAATATGTTTGTTGTTATGTTTACTCGTATATAACATTTTGATTTGGGTACAATTCTTTTTCTAAATGTAATAAAATACACATAACTGTTATAAACCACATTTACACTTATCTGTCTACAAGTCGGACATTAAAGCGTTCTTTTAAGAATTAAAGATTGAAGCAACTGATTTTTATTATTTACAATATTAATAACTCATTTTTATGGATTTGGGGGTTTTGTACTTGTCTTTCAATAGTATTTGATTATATCATTACGTCATAACTCATTTTAACTAACTGAATAGACCGCCTCCGTGGTCGATGGGTTAGAGTCGACGACTTCTTATCCAGTTAACTCTCTGGCGTGGATTCGATCCCCGGGAGATGCTTTGGTAGTTTAGCACGGAGGAAGTTAGTCTAGTACTGATGTAAAGATTACAAATGACTCAAAGTCAAAAGAATCATTGTTGTGGCTTAATGTTGTGATCTTACATGTCTTGTCTTAAAACTAACTCTAACAACTGTGCAGTCTAGAGTAATCAGTCATTGAACGTAATTATACATATTTATAATAAATATTTAATTCATAAATGATATATAAATAGTTAGGTCTGGACCGTCACATAAAAAGACGAAAATTCTTCTTAACTTAGAATGGTTAACATCAGTGAAAGAAGAAATTTGTTTGAATTATCATCGTAAAAAGGTGTCACACATTCAACTTCTGATATATTATGTGTCAGTCTCAGTTCAAAAGTTTACACAGGAATGTGTACCGAATGTGTATACATACTCAATACTCAATAATTTACTAATGGTACTCAATATTTAGTTTAAACAATATTTATTTCCAGAATTTACAAAACATAAATAAACATTACAAACAGAATACATTGTATGATAAAGTACATGGAAGAATGGTGATATAAGTTAAAGATATACAATGTTAAAGAATTTTTAACTTAATTAAATTAGGAAGAGGATTTGAAAACAAGTCTAAGACTTATGTAAATTCATTTCCTCAATATTTGAGAATACGAATTTATTAAAGGAGCACTACTGAGGTCGAAATGCATAAAACATATGCAAAAACCTCTTACACAGATCATGTAAATCCCATAAGATGATAAATTTACAAATGATAAAAAAATATCCAGAATTACTTTAAATATCGTGCGATTCTTAGTCTGATTTGAGCGAAAAACGTTGCTTTTCATTTTGTGTCATATTTATTTTACCCATATTAATTTACGTGTGGCACATTATGTACATCTTATTTGACGAAGTAATACAATTTGTGTCTTTGTGTGTTTATTTGTATGGAGTAAATAATTCCTACATTTCATGTCCTTTCGAAAGACAATTTTAGTTACTAAATGAAAATATATAATCATAACTAACATTATTATTTGTCTTGAACATCATAGCTTCTGTTGATCACTTCTATATTTCTAAGAGATTATGGGTATTTCGCTATTAAAATCTTTGAAATCGATCTCGAATCTCAAAATCATCATAAATTTATGATTTTTTTTCTCCATATTTCCTTCTTTTTAAGTTGTCTGATATATAAAAATACCCTTTAAAACAACTTTGGTGGCATTGACGAGTGGTTAACGAGCCGGACTAGTAAACTTATGATAGCTAGCCGTATGTGTTCAAACCCTGTCAGGGGCAAGTCGTTGTTTCCTTGAGCCAAACACTTTACACTCATTGCTCAGTACTGGTTGGTTACAGGAACGGATTCGAAACTGTATATAAAAGCTAATATATCTTCCTACACGATGAATCAAAATAAGCCAAAAATGATTTTCACATATTATTAAATCATACCATTGAGCTAACTAAAGTTCTGTATTTATCTGTTCAGTGTTTACGCCGTGACTTGTTCAATCTTTAAATACCACAAGTTGGTATGTTGATATCAAACATTTATTTTTCTTTGGATAGCGCTTAAACAAAATTTTTATACCCATCAAATATCTACATGGTTTATTTTAGATTAATGTTCAGAAGCCAAAATAATTTTCACGCACATATCACTTTGTTGTTTGGATCGTGTTCTGTATCATTATTCAAGATGATCATTTCCAAAAGTTTAGAATAGTATTAATTTCTGTACGTACATATTGATGAATAGTCTATCAGCAAACCTGGCCTAAACAATTGGTATATGTCAAAATAAGTTGTTGAAAAAGATGTACGATGTTACTGTTGGCTCATCGTATAACTTTTTATGACACTTACTTACTGTCAGTTTCTATTATGCTTTCTGGATGAGGTTTAAATAGTTTATTTTTGTATAATATAAAACAAATAGTGACTGACAAATTGTTTCTGTAAATTGTTATTCGTTTTTATTATTCATATGTCTGCAGTTATATATATCCTTCTAAACGGCTCATTGGCACATAAAAGTATGTAGTATCTTGAAACAATGAAACAATTTGAATCAAAATAATAAATAGACATGTTCTTTTTTAAATAAAAATAAGTTGTCACATTATAAATGTAAGTTGTCAGGATTAAGAAAGAAAAAAAATGTATGCAACATATGTTTCAAGTTTGATTAATGAATTGATGAAATTAATGTATTTTTATTTTATTCCTAGATAAGCTGAATATAACCTGCCATTGTTATATATTCATATATTCATTTAATAGATAAATACAGAATCCCTAAAGAAAGCCCAACACGGCAAAATTGAAAATGTTGCAGGCTCGGTTTGATTGAGCCTGCTCATGGACTAAGTCTAAACTAAAAATACCGTATGTATCATAATATAACGATTTATTCCTTAGTTAAATATGATATTATATATTGTGGAAACAGTGAAGTAAATGGATTTCCAAAGTGAACCTTCATTATTATGTAATTGAAAACCATATTTATAATCACATGGTGTGTTGTGTGCTAAAGATTAAATTTTCGATGTAATTATATTTTTGTTCTATTATAATAATTCTATATTAAAGTCTGCTGTTACAGTATTTAGAGCGTCTCAAGCCAGGCAATGTGAAAGAGTTGTGTGTTGAATAAAACTATAAAAATAGAAGTTGTGGTAAGTGCAAGTTACTGTCAACTTCCCTAGCACCGGTTTAAGCATAATTCTTCATTTGAACTTAGAAATAATGATTTATTTATTTGAGAAAGTTCTGAAGATGGGCTTATATGACAGTGAATATGACACGTTTCTCAAATATTGTGCAAAGCGGCGTTTAGCCACCAAGTAAGACATATGTTCTAAACAAGAACACAGAGATAAAACATTGAAAAACGTCTTTTTAACAATTAAATAATATATAAATAATTTGATAGTTATAAAAATGCTTCTTTTATAGTTTTTATCTTCTTTGGTGTTTGTGTAACAATAATTGGGATGTTTAATTTGCATTTATTTTGAATTTCTCTGTTAAATATATCTAGGTGAATATATGATTGTGTTCTCCTAGGGGTAAATGAAACAAAGGGAACTGTCAGTGTTGCGTTATGCAAAACAACTCAATTGAAATCTTCATTCGTTATTTTACCTTTATGTTTACTACATAATTATTTAAACACAAGCTACATTAAAATTATTATCTAACATAAGTGCGATAAACGGCATAATCATATCGAATTGAATGCTACGCCGAAAATGTCAGAATTTCTCCAATTGCATTATTCTTAAAACACATATAGGCCAGGAAATGAAATTATATCTGTTTCTAAAGACACATAAATACATCATGATTTTTGAAACAGATGCATTCTGATGTAAGAAAAATGTTTCTGTCAAAACTTTTGGCATATTGAACCAAAGAATATACACCTGCTTCCTGTTCTTTAGTTTGTCAGATAGGAAATGTTTTTACTTCCAGACTTTATTTATGAAGTGAAAGAAATTTCTTGAAGGTATATCGAACACTTTCAATATACATTTAAACTGAAAAGAATCAAAGAAAAAATCTAAAGCAAACGGCATTTTTTGACAGCTATTAAGAACGCCTTCATGACTAAGTTGAAAATATTGTTCGGTGTTATTGAACTTGTTCATGGACGGTAGTTACAAGTGTATACTACCGAGCATACACCGTAGTACCGTCTAAGTATAATTTAAGATTTAAACATGAAATGACAAAGTTTCCAATTAAGAGAAAATACCCTAGATGTTTTCTAAGGCGGTTATCATGTTACCTTCAACTATACAGTCGCATTATTCAAAGAAAAGTGGCTTATGGTTTCCAAATATGATAAACAAAGTAGAAAAACGGAATCACTATATGATGCCCAAAACAGTTATATCAAAAACGTTGCAGACTCGGTTTGATAGAGCCTGTTCGTGGACGGTAGTGGTAATTGCAAGCGACCGTCAAAGCCCTGTAGCATCAGTTAAAGCCTGTTTAAGCGGAATTGTGTTCGTTACTAGTTTCATAATAAAAATGTGTTTGTAGTCATTCTTTTATTAGAGTCAATAAAAACTTTATCGTTAATCATAGAAAAAAACTTGACCAATTTAGCAATTAAAAATGTAATGTAATAAAGTAATAGTTATAATAGAGAGAAATAAGAATCCCTAAAGAAAGCCCAACACGGCAAAATTGAAAATGTTGCAGGCTCGGTTTGATTGAGCCTGTTTATGGACGGTAATGTCAAATGCAAGTTCATATTGAGCATGTATTTTACGGCTCGACTATATCATTCGCTTGCAATAAAATACTCGTATATATTAAGAGCATCCCTAAAACGATCAATTTCTTAAATACAATATCACCAAGCCTCCCAAAAAGCAGGACTGAAATTTACCAATGGCGTTGTGTATTGTCAACAAAATTGTTTTCTTTTTGTATCCTATTTTGATATACAATGTGTGCAAATATCGTTATGTACAGTTTGCAACACTACTTAGATTTTTAATGTTATTTATATTTGTAATTTTCTAGTACTTAATATAATTTCATCTGTAAACAAATTCGAATGGAATGGCCGATTTTACATTCTGATAAACGCTCATCTGTACGAATATATTTATCATGATATGTAACAATTGCAAATGTTTGGAAAATGTGTTAAACAAGATAAACTGTTTTGTTAGAGCAAATATTTGATAACATTCAGTGTTCGAAATTTGAAAACCTGGTTATACTCGAACACTCTGATGAATGCAATGTCTGAGAATGGCAAAAATAATGAAATGAAGAAGGGTTGTTTTTTGTATATCAGACAAGATTTTCTACTGTTTACGCCATAGCTAATACCAGAAAATTTTGTCATCAATGTCTGTGTAGAATAACTCGAGTGTATTAAAATACATCATTTTAAAAGTGAATCGCTTATATTTAGTATGATGTCATTTTTCCAATATGAAAAAAGTTGTGAATACATACATGTACATTTCTTCTCATGTATACTTCTCATAAAAATTGCTGAATAAAATGTTAGTTTTCGAAATTTCTTTCCGAACTTTATATCATAAGTATTTTGCAAGAAACAGAGATAGAAAGTCAGCTGGTGTCACGGAGGGTCGCATTTTGTACTGTAGATTCTCTTTACCACCGTAACCATTTACATTTGAACATGATATATCCATTTCTACATTTGTATCTCGTTTAAATTGACGTTAAGGTCATGTCCAATGTCCCATTACATTGATTAAGAAGACACGTTTAGTTATGATATTACAAGACTGATTTTATTTTTAGAACACCACTTTCAGTCTGAAAAAAGCAAATAAATATTCTTGTTTTTTTTTTTGCCTTTTATAGTAAGACTTTATCAATTTCCTATTCCTAGTCTTATTGTTAGAAAATGGTTAACAAACTGTGTTCCAAAACTATAGCTATACGTGTTTAATCAAATATGTCGAGGTAATGTATTAATAGACTTAGAAAATAAAAATATTTAATTTAGAAACAAAAATAATAAAATAAGCCCTAACTACAAAATCATTTTATCTTTATATATACAATGAATTGAACGAGAAAAAAGCAACGATTTTTGCAGAAATATGTTATTTGTGTAGTTCTACGCCGACGTCAGTCGTGACAATAGTTCCACTTTTTCTTCGAAATGTTGTGCTAAATGTAACTTCATATCCGCTACAGAAATAGAAAAGGCTTTTTGTCAAATATTTAAGATAAAGCCATAATAATAATGCTTAAAGAAGAAAGATTTTTGGCAAAACAAATGTGTGTGGCATCTCAAAACGACGAATGAGAAGATTGAAAAAGAAATATGTTAATATAATGATGGCACAATTGTTTCAAAAACAACATAAACAGCGGATGTTATATCATTACATTTTACAAATATATATCAGGAAAGCGTGATGAAATGCTACCTTTAAATGTTGCATGGATGAAATTCATTTGCTTGGATGTAACCATCAGCATTTCACAGGATATGCGAAAACGTGATTTGCTAAATTGCCAGAGTGAATTGTTCAAACATATTTCAGTTGAACGAATGCCATATTTTTTTGCTTTAATCTTTCAAGTTATACTAATCTTTTTAGGTATTCTAATAAGTCACTTTGTAATGTTTTTCCATATTAATTTCCACTCAATGAATACATGAAAGACATATTTTTCATAATTTGTGATGAGCATAGGACACTTTCATCTTGTGTTACAACGAATTGTCAAAGCACAAACACCATAACCCTTACATACAAAACAAACATATATCCTTTACTTGTACAATATGTTTTATCATCGTTTGCTATTCTTAGATAATGTGACGCTATGCTACTGTAGTAAAATCAAAGAAATGTAAACTTTGGTAAGGACACTTTTATCAAACGAATAATGCATATCGCAGCACAATTGCATTGCAAATAAATCGCCAAGTTGCTTGAAGAATGGGTTGTTTTATTTTATTTCCAAATAGATTGCATTCTACTCATGTCAACTGCAGACAGTGTTTTGTTTCTTTATTACTAAATAACAGTCATTCCTGTGGCATTTGTCACGACGAGTTTTGCCATATGTATATAAAGGTCATGCACTTATCGACTTTCGTATCTTAAACAGGTGTTAGATTAATCTTGACATTAACAATATTAGCTTTTATACGATGCTGCCGAAAGTTACAACCCTCGCCGCCACACACCCCAACCTTGCACCCCTTTATTTAAAACGAAATTGCATAATGGTAAATGTCCTAACATTTCACTACATTAGAATTATCTGTCATGTTTTTTTTGTTTGGTCTGATATTGATTTTCAATATATACATGATTGTTGAAACTATTTTTCACATAGTGACTGAACATGTGATTATGTTTTCCTCTCATTTGTACTTTTATAACTTTTTTTAAAAATATTCACAAACGTATTTCATTCATTCGATTTACATGAAATATACAATCATGAACGTAATTTTGAGCTTTTTTTATATTGGTAACATTTGATTGTTTTGAGGGTGGTAAAATATGACACATGTCCACTTTCACCATTTATACAGCGCGTTCAGTCTTAAATTTGTCCAATTGTATCTTAATCGATAATCAAAAGAGAAAGATAAGATAAGGTAGATAATAAGCCACATTTCAATTTAAGCTGTATGCAGGAAATCACAATATGTGTTAAGCATTACATCTAGTATGTCTGTATTTTTCAACTGTTCGATGTTCGATTTGAAAAGATAAAAGAAGAAAATTCATTTCTGTCTTTTCCAACAGACACATTAAGATGCCTTTATATTCTAAACAGATGCTTTATAACGAACGAGGAATGTATCTTGTCAATTGTGTTTGGCACTGTGAAGTAATTTACTTCATTCTGTTTCCTGTTTGTCAGACATATATAACGCTTTGACTTTCCAACATTATTAATGAGGTGGTGAAATTTTAGTTCACATCTAACACCTTACGGTCTTGAAAATTACCAAAACCGTGTTTACTTTTAAATAAATAGCCAAATTGAAAAAAATCATATCATCAAAAATAATGTGATGCCAGAAATCTAATTCTGTAAGGGGAGATTATTGAGCTTTGTAATATCGAAATTCTTGACAGATGACGTGCATTTATGGAATAAGATCTTATCATTATATTACATCACAATATATAATGCACGTTCATTTGTTTAACAGCAAAGAGTGCAGATGTTACATGAGATTTCATTATGAAATCTGGAGTTATGAAATATGTGTTATAGTGATTAAAATTTTTTTGGTCAATTTTGAAACAAAACAAACAAAACAATATCAGATAATTATCGTAAACAATTTTATATCATAAAGTTTGTTAGTTAAGACATTTGATCAGAAGAAGGTTGCAGGGTACAAACATTCGTAAAATAAAAACCACAGGAAACTAATGGATATTTGACATATTCTGGTATTATAGTAACGACAACGCAGCACGTGATAAATTTTTAGAATAGATATATACTGTAGAGGCTTTAATGAATATAAGGGACATCAGTTTTGTAGATTTTTAGAAAGATGTTTGTAAATAATTAAGTGTATTGTTTTGTTTGTTTGGACCCATTGAAAATTTTATAGATGGACTTATCTCATATTCTGAGGTAAATATATTGACATTATGACAATAGTTATAGAAACATCTCAGTTGACAAAGTTAAAGTGACATTATGCTCTTTTTTCATTGCAAAGTTGAGATGAACTTGCTATATCTCTAAAAATAGTTACTATAATGGGAATTGACAAGCAATTGACAATGATAAGTGATACTGATACAAAAAGCTGCCTAAAATATCAAAAGAATGCCCCAATATTTTTTATCAAATGAAAGTAACCGGCCATTTCTAGAAATTCCCGTGTGTCACGTGAGTTATTGATTGTTTATGTGCAACATGAATTGAAAACAATTATGACACAATTTTAAGTTATTATGACCTTTTCCAATATACTCACCATTTATACTTGAATGGGCAAAATGTCACGTTAAACAGTTGTTTGCCTTAATTAATTTAGATTCCATTACATAGTGTAAACTACAATACGTTTACTACAATACATGTTAATTATATCAAGGTCTTATTCATTCCTACAAAGTTCTTTATGTATATTTTCAGTGTTCACGACGTGGCGTGTTGAATCTTTATCTACCACCCAAAAGACCTTTAAGTTGATATCAAAAGTTTTTTTGCTTTAATTAGCACTAAAAACGAAATTTATATAACCATCAAATATCTTAATAATTTTCTATTATAGTAATATTCAGAAACGAGCCAGAACAAGTTTCATTCACATACGATTTTGTTGTTTGCACCCTATTCTGTATAATGTTATTCAAGATGCTTATTTCCAAAACGTTGAAAGTAGTATTTATGTCTGTGCATACATACTGATGAATAGTCCATCAGCAAACCTGGTCTAAACAATTGGTATATGTCAAAACAAGTTGTTGAAAAAGATGTACGATGAAAATGTTGGCTCGTCGATACATTACTTTTTATGTCAATTACTTATAAGTGTCAGTTTGTATAATTCTTTCTATGTAAACGTTCAAAGGTTTTTATTATATATGGGAAATAATGACTGATTTTTTTGTGTAGTGTAGTTTATTTTTAGGTATTTTAGAACAAAATAATATCAGATTGTTATTGTAAATATATTATAATATTTTAATAAAGACATTCGCTAAGACAACGACATATTGTCAACGGCCGTTCGTTTACGACCGCATATTGCAAACTGTTGTTTGTTTACGACCACGCATTTTTAACTGCCGTACGCATTCGACATTTCATGAAATAATTTATCTATCTTGCATCACACTGTTTTCTCAACTTTAATTTTGAAATTCTAGTTATTGTGTAATCTTCTGATGTTGAATCAATTTCGTATCTCATGATCCTAACAATTCTCAGATTTCCTAATATAAATTTTCTAGTTTTGATATTGATATAATAACTTCTGTCTCTTTATCATAAATATATTGAAATCAAAGTCATTTTTATAATTATTGTTTACACGTAAAACTTCTTAATATATCTCAAGCACCTGTAAAGATATCTTAGTTAATAAAAAATAATATTTGTTATTCATTAAAATATGTTGATCTCACAAAAGATTTCTAGATGAGTTTATAGTTTTAAAGTTAAGACTCGTTTAAATGCGAAATGTGTATTTAATGATACGTAAAGTATCTTTTCTTGTCAAAACAAGTTTGGCATTTGAAATTTACAGATATCAATCCAAATGTTATGAATTCCAGAAACATTGATAATTATTTGTGTTTATTAAAGTTCTTTTATTGAGATATCTAAATGTTTAACATCTATTTGGTTAAAGACAAGTTTAATATGATTTTTATATTAATGAATGAATAATTACTACTAAATATATTTATTTTTATTTCATTTGGTTTAAATATTTAACTTTTCTCAATGATTACTATAGGTGAATAAATCTGTTTGGATATTCTTAACATGTTTACATACATCTTGTCAATGGTAACGTATCGTCAATTTGATTTTCAATTTCTTTAATTTTTATTTTCTTTCAGAGTATTATTTTATCCTTGTTCAAATATAATTGAAACAGTCTACGAAATGCACCATTTTGAAATTATGTATTTATAGTAACACTTATGTTGGTACTAATTAAAAGGGCCATGGATGTCGATATCAAAACATTAAAGTGTTTTATGAAATAGCCAGACAAAATTTTATTTCACCACCTATAAGCCTTTGATAACATAATAACAACATAAATACAGAAAAAGAGTATACATGTCCATATACAAAATTTACCTGATCTTTCATAAGTACATATATGTAATATGATAGAAGACTATATACTACAGACAGGCCAATGATATACACAATATCATTCATAAACATGACAAATATTGATTTCTCACAAATGGCTAATTTGGGAGGAGAAACTATTTATCTTGTCACACAAAAGTACAATTTAGTCATATCAGGCAATTTACGCGCAATTAGAGACAGTACCAGTTTTGCCAGCTGACAACGTTAATTAAGTTGATTGCAAGCTTTAGTGGTTTTATCTGCTAATTCTCTCTTAGATTAATCAGGTTGTGCCAATTATCCGTGTAAGACAACTATTTTAGTACGCCTGTTGGTGAATTTAATATATATTTTAATTTCTCTAATGCCTTAACTTTTTATGCTACCGCCTTTTGATCTTTGCCTTGGAATATTTTTGTTAATCAAACATTAGCTGCATAAGAATCATGCACCGTACCAATGTCTCCCTCCCACGTTTAATTGCCCCTAACATACCAGTTAAATGTATACTTTTTTCTTATTACTGTTATTTTATTATTTGTATTTAATTATGTTTTTATCAATATTTATAATATTTGTTGTTTCATTATAGTTAACATATATTCAGGATTATTTTTATGTCGTTCTTTGTAACCATTGTATTTAATTCAAACGATGTTTAGATAGCATAAAAATGAATGCAAACATTAATTTTGTAAAATTAAAGTTGTTAAAAAATGTTACTTATGAAAATTAATGATATGATAATTGAATTATTTTGCTTGCATTTCGTTTGCATGACTGTCTTTTTGTTTCTTGTGATATTTTGTAAACAACATTATTCTAAAATCATGTGTTTACCATTTGTTATCTGAAGATACTTACTTTACGGCTATGTGACAACAGCTATCAAATACATGATGAGCATTCAAAGTTCAGTAATGTCTATACATAACTTTCGAATAATGGCGGATCCTGTAAAATATTTTAGCAGAAAAGCTGTTTTGTTCGCAATCCAACAACGTTCTTTCACTCTGTTTCATCATTCGTACGTTTGTAATATATATATCATCTCCCATCCACTTAATAAAATAAAGAGCATATTGAATTAGGATGAACGGTATTACATTCTTTTTGTTGTTTGAATCTAAAATGTTAATATTTATTTACTAAAATATCTGATCATTGATTAAAATATAGGGAAATCGTTCGTGGAGAGAATTTCCTATGCACAATGAAATTAAAGGATACTTTCAAAAGAATATGATACAAATGTTGTTTTCTTTATTAACTAAAACTCTTTTTGTCTCCAAATTTCTGCTTGCTACGTAATAAATACAATGAAGGTTTTATGTGCTTGTAAGGTTGTTATGTTTTAGATGCTCTTCTTTTTATTTTAGCTTTCAGCAAATAATGCGATTAAGTCGATGGGTTTATATCCTTCATTGTAATTATTTGTGTATTCGTCTTCATAATATATGTTTGGTAATCTATAATTGGAATGACACAATAACGAATAGTGAATAACAAAGTCACAATAAGTCAGTTTCTATCCCAGTAACTAATATACAAACCGTTCGTCTAGTATTCTTCTATTTTCTTCTTTCTGTCAATGACATTGAAATCATTATGCAAGTTTTCTACACCAGAGTGGTTTTATGCTAATATTGTATATTAAGACAGTACGAATACCACAAGAAATCCGTCAGTATAAACATTAAGTTTTATATAAAGTTTGTTGTTGACAATCTGTCTCGGCTGTACATGACTTACATACTTGTTTGTCAGTCACAGTTTTCTTATGTTATACAGTTTGTGCTTAATGTTACCAGAAATGCTTCATAAAATAAAACTGCTACATTTCAAATTTTAAAACAAAATGAATATAACTTTAATTGCATATATTAAGAGCATCCCTAAAATTATCATTTCTTAAATACAATATCACCAAACCTCCCAAAAAGCAGGAATGAAATTTACTAATGGTGTTGTATATTGTCAACAAAATTGTTTTCTTTTTGTATCTTATTTTAATATACAATGTATGTGCAAATATCGTTCTGTACAGTTTGCAACACTACTTAATTTTTTAATGTAATTTATATTTGTAATTTTCTAGAACTTCATATAATTTCATCTGTAAACAAATTTGAATGGAATGACCGATTTTACTTTCTGATAAACGTTCATCTGTACGAATATATTTATCACGATATATAACAATTGCAAATGTTTGTAAATGTGTTGATACATTAGCAACTTCCTTATCTTAAACAAGATAAACTGTTTCAGCAAATGTTTGATAACATTCAGTCTTTGTTATTTGAAAACCTGGCTGATGATATACTTGAATAATTTGAAGAATGCAATGTCTGAGAATGGCAAAAATAATGAAATGAAGAAGGGTTGTTCTTGAATATCAGACAAGATTTTCTACTGTTTACGCAAGGGCTAATGCTAGAAAATCTTGTCATAAACGTCCGTTTAAAATAACTCGAGTGTATTAAAATACATCATTTTATAAATGAATTACTTATATTTAGGATGATGTCATTTTTCCGCTATGAAAGAAGTTGTAAATTCCTACATGTACACTTCTCATAAAAAAGTGCTGAATAAAATATAAGTATTTGTAATTTCTTTCCGAACTTTATAGCATATGTAATATGCAAGAAACAGAGATAGAAAGTCAGCTGGTGTCACGGACGGTCGCATCTTGTACTGCGGATTTTCGTTACCGCCGTCACCATTTACATTCGAACTAGATAATTATATCCATGTCTACACTTGAATTTCGTTTAAATTGACGTTTAGGTTCTATACAAAATGTTCAATTTTCCATTGGATTGATTAAGAAGACACGTTCAGTTATGATGTTACTCGACTAATTTTAGTTTTAGAACACCACTTTCAGTCTTAAAAAAGCAAATAAATATTCTTGTTTTTTTCTGCATTTTATAGTACAAGCCGACTAACAAAACATTATGAATTTCTTATTCCTAGTCTAGTTGTTAGAAAATCGTAAACAAACTGTGTTCAAAACTATAGTTTTACGTGTTTAATCAAATATGTACATGGTAATTTATTAAATTATTATATTAAAAATACAATAATCGAAAACAAAAAAAAACGTTTTTTGTAGAAAATATGTTATTTGTATAGTTCTACGCCGACATCAGTCATGACATAGTTTCACTGTTTTCTTCGAAATGTTGTGCTTAATATAGCTTCAAATCCGCGCCAGAAAAAGAAAAGACCTTTTGTCAAATATTTAAGATAAAGTCATAATTACAATGCGTAAAAAAGCAGGTTCTTGGCAAGAAAATGTGTGTGGCATCTAAAAGCGACGAATGAGAAGATTGGAAAGGAGATCTGTTTATATAATGATGGCACAATTGTTTTAAAAACAACATAAACAGCGGATGTTATATAATTACATTCTACAAATATATATATCAGGAGAGCGTAATGAAATGCTACATTTAAATATTGCATGGATGAAATTCAATTGCTGGGATGTAACCATCAGCATTTTACAGGATATGCGGAAACATGGTTTGCTAACTTGCCAGAGAGAATTGTTCAAACATATTTCAGTTGAACCAATTCCATCATTTTTTGCTTTAATCTTTCAAGTTATGTTAATCTTTTTAGGTATTCTAATCAGTTACTTTGTAAATATTTTCCATATTATTTCCACTCAATGAATAAATCAAAGATTTTTCATATTTTGTGACACTTTCATCTTGTGTTACAACATATTGTCAAAGCACAAACACCATTACCCTTACATACAAAAACAAACAAATGAACTCTACTTGTTCAATATGTTTTACCATCGTTTGTTATTCTTAGATAATGTGACGCTATGCTACTGTAGTAAAATCAAAGAAATGTAAACTTTGATAAGGACACTTTTATCAAACGAATAATGCATAAAGCACCACAATTGCATTACAAATAAATCGTCAAGTTGCTTGAAGAATGGCTAGTTTTATTTTATTGTCAAATAGATTGCAGTCTACTCATGTCTACTGTCGACAGTGTTTGGTTTCTTTATTACTAAAACACAGTCGTGTGGCATTTGTCACGACGAGTATCGTGATATATTATCAACTTTTGAATCTTCAAAAGGTGTTAGATTAATCTTGACATTTTAAATAAAAGCTTTTATACGATGCTGCCGAAAGTTACAGCCCCCGCCCCTCCCAAACCTTGCACCCCTATATTTAAAACGAAATTGCATATTTGAAAATTTCCTTACATTTCACTACACTATAATTATCTACCATGTTTTTTTTTTTGTTTTGTTTTTTTGGTCTGATTTTGATTTTCAATATATACATGTATGTTGAAACTATATTTCACATAGTGTCTGACCATGTTATTATGTTTTTTTCTTATTTGTACATTTATAAGTTTTTTTTAGATATTCACAGACGTATTATATTCATTTGATTTACATGAAATATACAATCATGAACGTAATTTTCAGCTTTTTTGATATTGGTAACATTTGATTTTTCTTGAGGATGGTAAAATATGACCCATGCCCACTTTCACCGTTTATACAGCGTTCAGTCTTAAACTTGTTCAATTGTATCTTAATCAATAATCAAAAGAGAAAGATAAGATAAGATAGATAATAAGCCACATTTCAATTTAAGCTGTACGCAGGAAATCACAAGATGTGTTAAGTATTACATCTAGTATGTCTGTATTTTTCAACTGTTCGATGTTCGATTTGAAAAGATAAAAGAAGAAAATTCATTTCTGTCTTTTCCAACAGACACATTAAGATACCTTTATATTCTAAACAGATGCTTTATAATGAATGAGGAATGTATCTTGTCAATTGTTTTTGGCACTGTGAAGCAATTTACTTCACTCTGTTTCCTGTTTGTCAGACATATATAACGCTTTGACTTTCTAACATCATTAATGAGGTGGTGAAATCTCATAGATTAAAACACTGAAATAACACACTCAAAGAAACAATGATTAATGAACGAAAGAAATATGATAAATTTATTCGTATTTATTGTAATGGAATGACATTGGTTCAGTTGATCAAAAGATGAATGTTTAATCTTAGTGTTGACCGTTGAATTTCACTCATTGAGTCATTTATTTTATTTTCAAAAAGGTCATCTATTACTAATCCAATACCAGGTTGTCCAACAATATTGGACTGTCACTTCATTAACTTTCGTAAAGGTCTTTTGAATAAACACTGACCAGTATCTATCGAATATATCGATATACTTGCTATCTCAACTCGTCCGTGAGGTCTGGTGTATTGATATAGATGTTGGACTATCGATCTGAAGGTCTCTAGTTCGATATCTTACCAACAACACGTTATAATTTTTTTTAATTTACTTGATAGAATTAATTTGAGATCGTTTGACGAGCAATGTCAATACATTTACCTTAGAATATGAATAAGTCCATTCGTAAAATTTCAATGCGTCCACACAAACTAAAAATTACAACACCTGTATTTAGAATACCTTTTAAGAGGTATTTAGTTTAAACATATTTTATTCATCAATTTTTACAAGCATGTAACATTTTTACATCACAATATATATGGATTGGAAAACAAGGTATTTGTATACACAATTATATTTTTTATTTCATTACGGTATCTGTCAACGATTTCTTTGTGACATTATGCAATCGTATATGCTTTAGCAAACACACGCTACAAAGGCAGTTATTAAACATACTACATAGATAGAACACACATTAAAAAGGTTTGCAATAGTTTTAAGAGAATGGCAACTTTAAAATTCAAAGAAAAAAATAAATCGCTGAAACATGATTCGAACCTACCAGATTACGTCTACATTCTTCAAATGGAAACCCTTTTCCAACGATATTTAATTTACACCATTTTAACAATTGGACATTTAATTCATATCAATTTACAAGTAGATCGTAACGTTAACGGAATATACCGACTACAGGGTCAAATGCAAGAGTGCCAGGTCAATGTTGTTGGGCAATACTTTCTCGTTTACATTTCGGCCGTTATGCAAAAATATAATATAAAAAAATGTTTTTTACATATGATAAAATGAGACTTTATAAGAATCTTCGTATGTCTGCATCTGTTTTGAAAATATCTATTTGTATTGTTAGACCCCGCATGCACGTTTGTTTCTCTTTTGAAAGCGGCCTTTGTTTTAGAAATAAACGGTGTGATATTAAACATTGTTTTCAAAATATGTTTGTTTCCGAAATTATTTGTTTTTCTATTTAAGTTCATATCTAACACCCAACGGTCTTGAAACATTTGCAAAACCGGGTAAAAATTGAAAAATAATCATATCATCAAAAATCTTGACGAAAAAATTGTGATGGTAGAGATCTAATCCTGTAAGGGGAAATTATTGAGCTTTGTAGAAAGATGACGTGCATTTTTGGAATAAGATCATATCATTATATTACATCACAATATAATGCACGTTCATTTGTTTAACAGCAAAGAGTGCAGATGTTACATGAGGTTTCATTATGAAATCTGGAGTTATGAAATATGTGTTATAATGATTAAACTTTTTTTGGTCAATTTTGAAACAAAACAATATCAATTAACAATAATCAGATAATTATCGTAAACAATTTTATATAATAAAATTTGTAAATTTAGTCATTTGATCAGAAGATGGTAGCAGGGTACAAACATTCGTAAAATAAAAACCACAGGAAACTAATGGATATTTGACATAGTCTGGTATTATAACAACGCAGCATGTGATAAATTTTCAGAATAGATGTTTACTGTATAGGCTTTAATGAATATAAGGGACATCAGTTTTGTAGATTTTTAGCAAGATTTGTATAAATAATTAAGTGTATTGTTTTGTTTGTTTGGACTAATTAAAAATTTTATGGATGGACTTATCTCATATTCTGAGGCAGATATATTGACATTATGACAATAGTTATAGAAACATCTCAGTTGATAAAGTTAGAATGGCACTATGTTCATTTTTTCATAGCAAAGTTGAGATGATCTATATCTTTAAAAAAAGTTACTAATGGGAATTGACAAGCAATTGACAAGAATAAGTGATACTGATACAAAAAAAGCTGCCTGAGGTATAAAAAAGAATGCCCAACTTCTTTTCACAAAATGAACGTAACCAATATCTTACGAAGGTCATTTCTAGAAATTCTCGTGTGTCATGTGAATTATTGATTGTGTATGTGCAACATGATTTGACAGTTATGACACAATTTTAAGTTATTATGACCTTTTCCAATGTACTCACAATTTACACTTGAATGGGCAAAATGTCACTTTAAACAGTTGTTGATTTTTGCCTTTATTTATTTACATTCTATTACATAGTGTAAACTACAACACTTTCACTGCAATACTTGTTCATTATATCGAATTCTTTTTATAGTCACTATGTATCTTCTGTTGTTCACTTTATTTTTGCAATTGGACCCGAAAGTCTACTGCATTTGATCTCAGATCTAAAAATCATCATTAAGTTATGATCTCTTTACATGATCTGTTCTTACTCCTTTTCATTGGTTCATTGTTTTAACGATAATATGTACACATTTCACTGTGCAAGTTTGTTTTAAAACAATATTCAGGTCTTATTTATTCTTACAAAGTTCTTTATGTATATTTTCAGTGATCACGACGTGACGTGTTGAATCTTTATCTGCCAACCAATAAACCTGTAAGTTGGTTTTTGCTTTAATTAGCACTAAAAACGAAATTTATATAACCATCAAATATCTTAATAGTTTTCTTTTATAGTAATATTCAGAAACGAGCCAGAGCAAGTTTCATTCACATACTATTTTGTTGTTTTGTACCCTCTTCTGTATGATTTTATTCAAGATGCTAAAAACGTTGAAAGTAGTAGTTATGTCTGTGCATATATATCGATGAACAGTCTATCCGCAAACCTGGTGTAAACAATTGGTATATGTGAAAACAAGTTGTTGAAAAAGATGTACGATGTAAATGTTGGCTCGTCAATACATTACTTTTTATGTCAATTACTTATTAGTGTCAGTTTGTATAATGGCTTCTATGTAAAAGTTCAAAGGTTTTTTATTATAATATATGGGAAATAATGACTGATTTGTTTTTGTGAAGTGTAGTTTTTTTAAAGATATTTCAAAACAAAACAATATCAGATTGTTATCGTAAATATAGCATAATATTTTAATAAAGACATTCCCTAAGATGTATGTGGCAGAGTAAAAACTGCTGTAAAACATAAACCATATAAAACTAATGGATTTCTTAAGTTTTGGTGTTTAGGAAACCACAAACGCAGCATAGTTTGGAAATTTCATCATAGATATGATCTAAATGGTGTTAATTACGACTTATATAAATTCATGTTTTTTTTTGAACATTTTATTTTTAAAAACATTATATAAGTTTTCTGCAAATTGTTTTTATTGTTCATTGATATTTACTGATCATCTTACCGCTATATTGTAGAATTGATGGATTACCACGTAATGTACAATGTTACTCATCACATAATCATATAATAATGATTTTAAAATTATATTTTAGTTCGGTAAGATATTTCTTTCTTGATTTTTGTTTGTAACTGTGATCAAAATGTTAACAGCCGTTCTTTTAACAACGACATATTGTCAACGGCCGTTTGTTTACGACCACATATTGCCAACTGCTGTTCGTTTACGACCACACATTTTTAACTGCCGTACGCTTTCGACATTTCATGACTTGTACAAATAATTCATCTATCTTGCATCACACTGTTTTCTCAACTTAAATTTTGAAATTCTAGTTGTGCAAACTTCTGATGTTGAATCAATTTCGTATCTCATGATCCTAACAATTCTCAGATTTCTTAATATTCATTTTCTAGTTTTGATATTGATATAATAACTTCTGTCTCTTTATCATAAATATATTGAAATCAAAGTCATTTTTTATAATTCTTGTTTACACGTAAAACGTCTAAATATATCTCGAGCATATGCAAAGATATCTTAGTTAATAAAAAATAATATATGTCATTCATTAAAATATGTTTATCTCACAAAAGATTTCTAGATGAGTTTATAGTTTTTAAAGTTAAGACTCGCTTGAATGCAAAATGTGCATTTAATGATACGTAAAGTATCTTTTCTTGTAAAACAAGTTTGGCATTTGAAATTTACCGATATCAATCCAACTGTTATAAATTTCAGAAACACTGATAATTATTTGTGTTTATTAAAGTTCTTTTATTGAGATATCTAAATGATTAACACTTATTTGGTTATAGACAAGCTTAATATGATTGTTATATTACTAAATGGATAATTATTATTAAATATATTAATTTGTATTTCATTTGATTTAAATATTTTATATAACTGTTCTCAATGACTACTATAGGTGAATAAATATGTTGGATATTCTTAACATGTTTTCATACATGTCCATATACAAAATTTGCCTGATAAATCATGTTACATGTATATATATGTAATCACAGAAGACTATATACTACAGACAGGCCAATGATATACACAATATCATTCGAAAACATGACAAATATTGATTTCTCACAAATGGCTAATTTGGGAGGAGAAACTATTTATCTTGTCACACAAAAGTACAATTTAGTCATATCAGGCAATTTACGCGCTATTAAAGACTGTATCTTTTTTAGTCAGCTGACAACGTTAACTAAGTTGATTGCAAGCTTTAGTGGTTTTATCTGCTAATTCTCTCTTAGATTAATCAGGTTGTGCCAATTTATCGTGTAAGACAACTATTTTAGTACGCCTGTAGGTGAATTTAATATATATTTTAATTTCTCAAATGCCTTTACTTTTTATGCTACCGCCTTTTGGTCTTGAAACTTGAAGGGAAACACACATCATGCACCGTACCATCCAACGTTTAATTGCCCTTAACACACCATTGAAATGTATAGTACATTCTTATTCCTATTATATATATATTTATTTTTTTTGTCAATATTAATAATATTTATTGTTTCATTATAGTTTACATAAATATACGTTTATTGTTTTATGTCGTTGTTTGTAACAATTGATTAATTCAAACGATGTTTAGATAAGATATAAATGTAAAATTAAAGTATTTTAAAAATGTATTAGTTATTGACATTTATGATATGAGAATTGACTTATTTTGATTGCATATTGTTTGCATGACTGCCTTTTTGTTTCTTGTAAAATTCTGTTAACAACATTATTCTAAAAAGATGTGTTTACTATGAGTTATCTGAAGAAACTTCCTTTACGGCTATGTGACAACAGCTATCAAGTACATGATGAGCATTCAAAGTTCATTAATGCCTGTACATTATTTTTGATGGCGGGTCCTGTTAAACATTTTAGCAAAAAGGATGCAGAAAGGATGCTTTATTCGCAATCCTAACAAAGTTCTTTCACATTGTGTCATCATTTGTACGTTTCTACCACCATAGACAAAAAGAAAATAAATAAATAGATAAGCACTCATAGTTATGTTATTCAATTTTAATATATCGTCTCCCATCAACTAAATATATTAGAGAGCATATTGAATAAAGGCGGTCGGTGATAAATTTTGTTTTGTTGTTTGAATCTAAAATGTTGATATTTATTTACAAGTATATCAGATCATTAATTAAAATATAGGGTAATCGTTCGTGGAGAGAATTACTTTTACATGATGAAGTTAAAAGAATATGATACAACTATTGTTTACTTTATTTACTAAAGTTCTTTTTGTCTCCAAATTTCTGCTTGCTACGTTATAAATAAAATGAAGGTTTTATGTGCTTGTAATGTTTTTATGTTTCGCTCCTCTTTTTATTTGAGCTTTCAGCAAATAATGTGATTAATCCGATTGGTTTATAACCTTCATCGTAATAATTCGTGTATACTTCTTTATGATATCGGTTTGGTACTCAATAATTGGTATGACACAATAACGAATCATGAAAAACAAAGTCACAATAAGTTAACTTCTATCACTTTAACGAATTCTTTCATTTTCTTCTTTCTGTCAATGACATTGAAATCGTTATGCAAATGACTTCTATATCAGAGTGGTTTTATGCTTATATTGTATATAAAGAAAGTAAGAGTACCACAAGAAATCCGTCAGTATGAATTAATGATGTATACAAGTAATATATATTGTTTGTTGTTGACAAGCTGTCTCGGTTGAATACGGCTTACTTGTTTGTCAGTCAACGTTTTCTAATGTTATACAGTTTGTCCTTTATGTTACATAATGTTATAAGGAGTGCTTGATAAAGGAAAACTGCTACACATCAAATTTTAAAACAAAGTGAATATAACTTAATTCACTTTTAAAACTTATTAGAACAGTACTGTCCTAAGAATACGTAAGCATGTACATGTATTAAACCAAAATGATTATTGTATATCTATTATTGTATACACAACTGTTGATATGTTAATTATTCTTTACATATAACAATTAAGAGAAATACAAGTCTTGATAAATAGCTTGTGAAGAGTGGGACTGGAGTTACGGGATCTTGGAAACAATGAATTTTGTGAACCATTTGATATCATAGCTACCATTTTTAAATTAACAAAGCCTGATGATTTGTTTTTGTAATAAAACTTGTCAAAATTTGATCACAATTACAAAGTAAAGAATAGAATTTTGCTACGTCCTTTTTTTCAATAAAATGTATGTCAGTTATAATAAATGCGCAAAATAAGAACACGTGATGCATGTCGTCTGTAGCATTTGACCCGACATTATTGAGAAAACATAACAGATAGATAACAAATATTGTGTCGGAATTTTACACTAACATTTCTCAGCAAATTTACTGGTTTTCATCAGTTTACCTTTAAGCTTCGTAAATCATTTAATTTAAAGAACAAACAATCAATAACTACCAGACAATCCTCTGTAGAAAATATCATAAAATTTTACATATCCGTTTTATGACACGAAAAGTACAAACTAATGGATTTTTGACATAACGACAATATATTGACGACAACTAAGAAATATAGGAATTTCTGCAACATTTGTTGTATAAAGATCGTAGCTTATATAAATATTATGAGAATACTTCAAAGAAACTCGGCTAGAGAGTAACAAAAGCAATAAAATCAATGCCATTCCCTTCATTTCGTCCAGCAGTTTGTTTCACATTGTCTAAGATTTACATGATTGCGAGCACTGTTATCTGAAAAATATAACCCCCTCCCCCATATTGTTAAAATAACATTTTTAATATGAATTAGATATTAAATAAAGTATTGAATCATATCAAATAAATCTTTACTGAAATATTATATTTATTTATATTTATATATATCTATAATTAAAAAGAAAATGTCCATCAAATTATTTCATTCTTAAACGGATTAAAATTGACTGTAACTGATTTATTAATGTAGTTATAAATAAACCAATATTACAGAATTTTCTTATTCATATACTTATAACATCTTGCAATTTTATATCATTTTCCGCTTCTTTTAGATTCATTCTGTACTCATACATACTACAATGTATATAGCTATTTGAAAAAAAACATATTTCAGTACAATATGATAAAATGATAAATAAATGAATGTCATATAAATTGAGGTTTTCTCTGAAAAGCGGATGTTTTTTCTGTAGCATTCAATTTAAGGAAACTGATCTTATTGTGTTAAACGCGCTGATGTAGATTAATAATATCTGCGGGTGACCGAGGGACGGATATTCAGATCTTAACCGCAAACATATGTCAGATATTTTTTCTTGCATTTTCTACCATATTTCATTATATTTTAAATTCTTTATCTTTATTTTCAATGGAAATTTATATCTTGACAACCGTAACTACTTTCTTACAACAGTCTATGAAATTGCAACTACATTCATAACGGTCAAATGACCTCATCCTAAGCCCGCTACTTATCTGGCACCTCCATGCCAGATGAAATTTCCGGCATGGGTAAAACTCAAGGAAACGCCGGTCTGATATGCAAGAAACTATTAAGTTTGAACACAGCATTGTTTGAATGTTACAGAGCCATCACCTTCTGACGCATGAAATACCTTTAATTTGTTCATGACGAGTATCCAAAAACAATGTTTTAAATAAAACAGGAAAATAACTAACCTTTTTGTACAAAATATCTATCTCATTTAAGAGTAACTTATTAAAACGGAATCCCTAACAAGCGTTAAAGACGGTAAAAACGTTTCATTATCAGTGTGGTTAAGCCTGTTCATGTTGGTACATGTAAATATTAAGACATAATGCAAAAGAAGAATTAAATAACAGAATTTACTGGGGTAAATATAACTAATATAACTGAAACAATAAATTAAATTTTGAACCAATATGTTTTGAACAGTTTTGGTTGTGCTTTTAATCACTGGCATTATGATGTTGCGAAAGATGCCATATAAAACGGGTATGTAAGATGTTCTATCATATCTCTGTTTCCAAAGTATGAACGCTATATTACTAATGCTAATATAAGTAAACAAATATTTTAGAATCATATAATTATTCAAACAGGCATGTTTAAGACGGGGAAAGCAGATTTGTGTCAAAATATGTATAGCATTTTGAAATTGATTTATATCAATGCCAAACGCCAGTCTTTAAATCTTAGTGATGTATGTAGGAGTTCTATACATACGGATTTACATTTTGTAAAAAAGAAAAGAACAAAAAATGAAAAAGAAACATCTTCACACAATTAATCCAAGATTGCTTGGGTAATTTTGTCCTTCCTTGCTTTAGGGAAGGGATGTTGTTTTTCTGACAACATATTGATATATGTTGCCTGCTTTTTAAATTTGTCTTAAAAATCTGGAAACAAAGTGATCCCTCGGAAGCATTAATCACAACAAAATTACAAGAGAATTGCAGCCTCAGTTTGATTTAGTCTGTATGTCGTAAGACGTTTTGTCTGTGAAATGCAGGCTTCATAACCTCAGATCCCCTTTCAAAATTCCATTTTATGTTGTTCCATTCATTGTTTTCTCAGTTAAGGCACATGCATTCTTTTATTTGGGAACAATACGCCACTTTTCATGGAATGACACTACTGTGTCACATTGAATTTTCTATGATAATCGCCAAATTAACATGTCTGCAGATGTTTTCAAATTCCAAATTTCACCATTTTTGTGTTAATTCTGCTTAATACGATGCTAGAGGGCGTGGATGGTAACTTGCATATTTCAGTACCGTCCATAAACAGGCTTAATCAAACCGAGCCTGCAACATTTTCAATTTTGCCATGTTGTGATTTCTTTAGGGTTTCTGTTTTTCTCTATTTTATTGTTGATGTTTTAAGACTTAAATATACGGATCAGCTTCAAAGAGATTTTCTTTAATTACAGATAAGAAAACATAAGGGATATATCCCAAACATTAGCATTATCTTTTTACCGAAAATTTATCTAGCAACACAGATAATTCTCTGATAATATATCTCTTAAGTTACAATTAAAACAAAACAAAACTGTTGCTAAAAATCGTATATTGCGATATTCTTTGTCCAATTAGACTAAAAAAATGTTGCAACGCTTTTCAAGGTTGGGACATTTTTCTGAATTAGAATAATTACTTTGGACAAATGAAGTGAGCGAATGATCTGAAAATGTGCGTCTAGGGCTATTAATCTCGATAAATTATTTCTTCTCATGTCGAGTTTAACTATAAAGTTGATTAACAGCAATGAAGTCTTAAATCATATAGTGTTAGCTTTACATGCAATAAGATTATATACATTTTCAGTCTTCGGCGCAGTGTATTAGATTTCAGCTATCACAACATTTTCGTCAATATTTTGACGATATCATTTTTTTCCAATTTTGATATTTCTGTAAAATGTTGAACGCGGTTTACCTAATGTTTTAAGACCGAAAGGTGTTAGATTTGAACTAAAATTAAAACTAATTTCAGAAACATAAATATTATGAAAATATTTTTTAATATTGCACCGTTTTTTTCCCCCCAAAACAATGGCCGCTTCCGAAAGCGAAATCATTCAAATTAATAATGACATCGATTCTACACTTAACAAAAAAGAAATTTGTCAATCATATTGACAAATTTGACATCAGAGTTCAACTTATAATGTCGCTGTTTATTCAGATAAACAAATGTTAAACGATTTCTTTGGCGTATCCGCCATCACATGATTTGTTTGAAAGGCAGTGGTTACAGACCGTAGCGAAACCGGTGTGCGGAGTTTGGTACATGTGTCAACTGACAACGTTACATTCCTTGTAATCACTTTATATGATATTTTAGCGTTATAACGATGTAGTATTTAATTTTGTTTGAAGAGAAATTAATTTAGATTTTGTAAGCATGTCTTCAATATACATATAAATAATTTGCTCTGTTTATCTCCACATATTTGCTTTAACCCACACATTTAATCGTCGTTTATTATTGTATCAATATGTTACCATTGTATATTCGTTTAACTATTAACATATGAAAAAAACAACTGTAAAATAATCAGGATGATATATCTTATTACAAATTTTACTGATTTTAAGATATGAAATGCTTGGATTTACTACTTCCGGGGTATCACAGTTTATCCGGATTTTTTTACTTCATAACATCAGTTGTCAAGTGCCGAGTGACAGCTGTAAAAGTTTGCTCCATACTTCACTTCATTTTGTAATATTATTCCAGTCCTTCAGGATCATTGATTCCAACACTTTTAAGTGTTGAAAACTGAGTATCGCTCTTGAAAATTGAGTACCGCTCAAGCCGGTTCTATGGTGCGTAAGGGATGTTACACTTCATCAATAACCCCTATGTACAGCCTCAATCAAACCTAGTCTGCAGGTACTTTGTCGTGGTTAGTGCTTCCGAGGGATCACACTTAATCAAACATTTACAAAACTGTCTATTGCTGCCTTAATCGTTTATTTCAAATGGTGATTTCATCAATTACCCGGATTAAGACACTTTAAAAACAGTCATTTCTGGAACACCTCATCAATGTGATTTTGAAGAAATACTTTGTTCTAACAGGTATTCAAATCTATTAATGTCTTGTGACAAACAGGAATTCATTTTCATTTTTTAGAGAGTATCTAATTTATTTATTTAGATACTTATACTATATATATATCACCGTATACTTATAACAGGTCCGTATCCGTACATTATAAGTTAATTTATATCACCGTATACTTATAATAAAGCTGACATGTTAATATTCATTAGGAACAATGCATAAACGAAGGATGACAAGTTAGTAAACTCACGATGTTCTGTAGTAATGATTAAACTACATTAAATTCGGAATACTTGTATGTTTGTAACATAAAGTATATTCCTACGATTGAAATATTAGTTGTTAAATTTGTGATCTTGTGAAAAGCGTTCTTGCAAAATGAGAAAAATATCGGCAATTTTGAAATGGCTGTAAAATATCTGCAGAGGGCTTAAACTTGATTAATTATATCAGTTTTGTGCTGAAGATTAGGGTTACACTTGAAGATTAAATATAAGAAATATCTTGTCCATTTTATCCTATACCCCTTATAGGATTTTCTTTAAACTTTGCTCAAATGTTCGACTATATAGAAGGTACTGTGCAGAACCAATCTCCCACTGCTGTTCGAATCTATACCAGCACTATGACTTCTATATTTTTAGAACCTTAGTCAGTTTTAGATTCAATCTTACAATGACGAAATGTTTTATATAAAATGCTGTGTCTGAGAGATAGCGAGGTTATAAGTTATGCCTGTGGCAGCTCTAGATATTGATTGTTGTCTCTAGAGTCATGTCAACGTAGTGATTTATTTATAAAACAAACCTGACTAACATATCAGTAATTGTTTCTTTAAGTATTTAGTCTATTATGACAAAAAAACGGTTTCTTCGGTTTCTTTTGTCAAGTATCCAATATTTTTGCATCGATCGATTTTATCTCGAAATAATTGCATTTAGTATATTCTATGTTGTATTTAAACATAATTATTATATCAACATGTCTCCACGCTACGCACACGCTATTTCTATTTTTGATTTGTTATTTTATTAAACATCTGATTTTTTGTTACCGTAAAATACACTTAATTGAATTAACAATGAATGATATGGGTTATTGTTTAATGGTTCCCGGGGAGTCGAATGAAAAGTTTCGACGTGCTGCAGAGTTCCGGAAATGAGTTCAAACAGAATATTCCGTCGATTTCTATCATTTTTCAGAATTTTATCACAAGCATGAGTATAACAAAATTGGCTTACTTCTTGAGTCCATGTAAAGTGACCAAGAACAAAATTGTAATAAACGAAACGTAGTATTAATGTAACGGTTATATTTCCAAAAGGTACAAAGAATAGTACTTTGGATACTACTGATAATCAATATAAGGGTCGTCAATATAACTGTGGAAAAATAAACAAAACAAAAAATAAAATCAAAGTCTTCTTTTGTAGTATATATTTATAACGTTGTTCTGCATTGGTGAGTATATGTAATTCCTGTTGCCCAACATTACTTTACTCATTGAAATAAAATTACTGAACAAGACTGTTAAAACGATTTATGAAATATATTGAGATTTAAAGGAAATACGAAACTCAAAATACTATCAGTATTGTTGGTTTGCACAGTTTTCTGTACTATGATAATATTCCATACCTTCTTTATTTTTGCAGATACACATATATATATATATATCGACACGTGTTCCACTTCCTACCTTAGGGATGTTTTCTTTTAAAAATATTGAAATATGTTTGTTATATACCATTGGCATATATGTTTTCTCTATTTTCAAACAATTTCTTCTCTTGTCAAGTACTTAATTCTTTTTTTTTCCTTTTTCTTTTTGCTTTTTTGATAGCAGTGCCGCCTTGCATTTGTAAGAAAATTCTTTTTCTAAGAAACACTATGTCCTACGGGAATGCATTTTGTCAATAATCAATTGTTTATAATCAAGACATGTTTATACCCCTACAATTTGATGATGCTTCTTTCCTAAACATGCAACAAATGTCAACTTGTTCATTCCGCGCGTTAAAAAGCACATCAATCATTGCCTTTTCTAACAAGAATTCAATTTGAATATATTTCCTGGAAAATAACATTTTCTTGTATATATATCTTCACACAGAATAAAAACGTATTGCAAATTTAACACAAAGTTAAGCTAAGAATGCTTCATCAAATGTTAAAAGTGTTTCAAGCTACATGTACTATGTTTTTTAAATATGTATTTTTCTATTTTTTTCTAAATCGTTTTATTTTTTATTTTTATGCGTTGAGTAATTTAAATAAGATAAATGGAATAAAAGTTTGGCTTCATTTGACAAAAAAACGTTATATAGGAAACGGGTAGGCATTGCAATTTAAATAAACCTAAGTAGAACAAATCATCTGTGAATATGTTATACCAACTTATTTGATATGTATTGAATAATCATGCTTTGTGCCTACAGAACACGTTTGATTGCTGAAAACAATACATGTTGACAAACATGTTTTCATGGTTGACATCGAATTTGTTTGTAACTGTGGTGAAAATGTATCAGTATTACACTAACATATGTTATTTGCTAACATTAGAAAGAAAATGATCTCATACAGATGCCAAATGTTAAGTAATGATAAGACATTATGGATGCTTTTGTTGATAGATATAACTAGAATTGTCCAGCAAAACGTCTCTATAGAAATTTCAACCCAACTGATTGTGAAAGGACTGCCATTTATTGAATTTCCAAGAAGGATGTTACTTTCTTGGCGTCTGATTAGATTTGTCAATATCCTTGATTTTGACACTAATAATAGAGGAATTGTATGCATGAACATCATTTCAATTTGATGTTACAAGGATTTGTCCTTCCCAGGAATGCAACATCAGTCTGCTTCTTCTTGACAGACATTCAAAGACATAGCTCATCAATGCTATACAAATCACATTCAATTTGCATTTTTCAAGACACATGCATCTGCTCCGAGACATCTTTGACATGTCGACAACTGTACTTGCGAAATAAATTTTGAATATTCGTGAGGAGCTTTGAAGAAATATAAATATACATGCAATGTAAAGTAAACATGCTATTGTTCTTAGTGGAATTCAGTATTTCATCTAGAATGACTGTTGACATGGATATTGGACATTACAGTCTAAATATTATGAATATTCCCCGGGGGTAATGGTCGATGTGTATAATAAGATTCAGAAGGTCATATTTTACCATTAGTTCTATTAGAAATTATGGTAACCAATGCATGACATTTGTTTCAGAAAACATGTTGTTTATTTTGCTTCTTTCATTTTCAAAAAACAATGGCTGTAATATGACTAGAAAAATACTTATCAAATTTTTTTAACTGTCAATGAATAACCGATAAGAAAATAACATAAACGCGTGATAGAAAAGAATATAATAAATGAATAATGATGCAGCGCCATTTTTTTTCTTTGTAAACATACTGTTTATTTACTTTATACCGTGACATTGAATGTCAATCAATGAAAATGTTAGAATTATTTTATTGTAAGGAAAGTCATGTCTTATGACAGAATTTGTAACTGAAGCGAAATTAGATTACTTTTACCCGAGGCGTTAGCCACAGCTTATATAGATCTTCAAAGGCTTTGTTCCCTCCCAACAACAACCTGTTAAACAAACGTTAATGTAATTTTGTATACATGTTCAAAAACGATAATTAATTAATTAAATACAGATCAAATATTTGTTATCCTTTAGTTCTCATTGAGTGTCTCATTCAACACTGTAATGTTCGTGTGTAAAACGTAATATTTAACGGATATTCACGAAGTTATTGTTGGTCAAAAAGACATTTATTTTATTGAAACTGATTGATTGATTGATTGATTGATTGATTGATTGATTGATTCGTCAAATAACTTTCATAAGCCATTTTATATGCAATTAACTTTTGCTTTTGTTATAAATATGCTTTGATTCATTCATTCATTTATTCATTCATTCATTCATTTATACATTCATTGATCTGTCAAATAACTGTTCATTAGCCATTCTTTTGCTTTTGTTATACAGATATATAAATATGTTATGATTGATTGATTGATTGATTGATTGATTGATTGATTGATTGATCTGTCTGTCAAATAATTTTACATAAGCCATTTTGCCTGGCATTAGCTTTTGCTTTTGTATTAAAATAAAAACTAAAATAATTGAGTATCCCTTTAGATCAGGTGAAACAAATAGAATAGATAAATATTTCTTACATAATTATTAAGATTGTGACAATATATTCCTCCGAAACTTTGTTCATGCAAGAATCAGTTTGTACGTTTATTATCGCAAAGTTTAAAATCAATACCAGTTCGATTTTTTTTTAACTCTCATATTTCAAAATGTTGTATTTGCAATCTAGTCTAAGGTTTTTCTCAAAGATTTGTTCCAGTTGGAAGGCAATTTATAAAACCTCTGATTGTTTTCAATTACAACTATTTGAGAACCCTAAATGTAAATGTTTGTCGGGAGCGTGCTCTTGAGACTATAATTGTTATCTGTTTGTACAGGCGGTGAAACAAAACAATTGTAATTTTCAAAGACAACATTGAATTTAATTCAATTTAAATCAGAAATCATTGAATGTTTTGTATGAATATCTCTACAACAGCACGCTACGGCGACAGTTGTCATTGTGTTTATTAATAAAAGAATCTCTTTAAGTCACGACATTTGTGAGTCAGTTCCACATTTTAAATTCCAGAAATTTCTAGAATTCAGCTTTTAAAGAATGCATTTCATATCCCACACTATCACATCATGTTAACTTGATAAATAATATCCGAAATGTCAGAGGTTTTTCGCTGTTGACTGTTTAACTCAACTGTCAGACTGTCTATCTTGCTGTCAATGACCAAGTTGGTTATCATATTTATTATTAAATATTCATCATCAATTATGAAATAACTTCAAACTTTAGAAAACTGCAATACTCTAACATTATATCATAAATATTTAACGGCATCTCTTGCAGGAAGTATCGTTCACTCATAATTATCGCACTCAACAAACCTCATTCAAAGTGTTAAATCGGCTAATAAGTTGTCTCATTTTGTTAAATTTCTTACATATCAAATTTAGCCCACAATGTGCTCCAAACAACATTAGGTATCGGTATTTTCTTTCAACAATTTTTAAGCACTAACGAAATGTTAGTAGAACCGTTTTTTTTCAATGTTTTTGATTTTGTTTGGTTTGTTTTTAACCCGATTTTAATATTAATCTCGGCGGTCGGTCAAGCTAACTGGCTACCAGTAATTTCTCCCCAAGTAGCCAACCATTAACTCCACATGAGTTCTGAATCGTATGTGAGAGACTAATAACCATTGTCCGAGAATAATTGTCACGGAAAAAAAATATTATTGAAAAGAAACATTTAAAGAAATGTATGTTATCTCATAATGTTTTGCTTAATATTTTCTTATTTAAAGCACACGTTTTAAGGTATATTTGTCATCTATCTCGCTTAATAGTAAAGTAAAGGTCTTTCTTTTTATTATCTGTTGTTGAAAGATATTTACTAACTACCCGTTTTCTAATGGCACTTAATGTTTGAATTAGATATTGATATACTAATTGTCAAGTCTTTTAAAGTTCATGTACAGGTCGCATGTGTATGCTAATCTTGTTTACATTCTGTCATCAAATATTATGATTTATAGAAGTAAATAGTCATAAGAAAGACATTTTTAGAGGCTATTGTAAAACTGTGTTTGAATAAACAATTGTTTAATTTAAAAGAAAATATTTGAATAGATGTGTGCGTATTTATAAACAGAAGCAAATTTTTGATTTTCCAATCGCACTTTCAATATGTAAATGAATGGATTATTTGAAAAAAGAAGGTAATTGTTTTTAAAAGTTATCTAAATCAACTACATGTGCATTTTGTATCAAGCTGATAGTTAGCCAACAAATTTTGTAACATCATTTAAAATTGTATGAATGTGCCATATCAGACACTATAAATAAAATTACAAAAAAAATATGAATTTGGAAAAACTAGATCACCATTTCCATTTTTTGTTTTTCAGAAATAGTTATTTCTAACGATTATTTTTATGGGGGCACGTAGCCGAGTGGTTTAGGTCGTTGACTTCAAACCACTTGCCCCTCATATTTATAGTTGTAGCAAGCTTTATTTCTTTAATATAATTATGTTAATAAATTATATATGATTGTGTTTATATAATATTACATTATGTTATGAACATAAAATTAAAAATTTGCTTCAATATTTCATCAAAATATCATTTTATTTATTATTATTTTTTAAGACTTATGTATATAAAGGATGAAAAAAATGAAAATAGATTTCACTGAATGGTACTGGAATAAACCTTTGTTTTCAGATATTGAACGTATAGAAAGAAAAACAACATTATTTTGCAATTAATGATTTTGTAATTACCTGAAAAATAGTCACCAGTAAGATTACAGGACATAATTGTCGACATTCAGCATGATCATAAACTAAACAGTTAGTTAATACGTCATTTCCGGTGTTATGAAAAATATAATATCAGGAACAGTTTATTTTCAAAGAAACCAAAATGCAAAAAAATATAACAATAAAAGATTGAGGCATTATCTTATTGTCGTTATAATTTTGCTTATCTTTCCCTTTTTCGATTTTTACATTATCTTTTCTATATCTACGTTCATTTTTGTATGCTATTTTTCTTTCTCGCTTCATATTATTTCCTGACAGGAAAGCAATCCTGACAGTCAAATTATATCAATGTAAAATGTTTGTGCAAACTTATACAATCAAAATAAGTGTTACGACATTAGATAAAGGAACTATTTCCTGTACACTGAACTTCAGTTATTATGTTTAAAAAAAAACAAACAAAAAAACAATTATTTTAATAAATGTTTCCAGTTTTAGTCAATGACTTTTCAAATTTACATGTATTTACACTGTAGTTTGTGTTTTATTTTGACAGGTTTGCATTTAATAAAAGTAGGTGATATGTTTTTAAGCAAAATATTTTACTTCGTTAACTTCCTGAAAGGTATTTGCGCCATTTCATTAATTGCATACGTTTAAACAATCATTATCATAAATGCTTAATTGATTTTTTTATTATTTGTTATTGTTTTTACTGCTCTCGAGATATCTTGACCATTTAAGCATTTATATTATCAAAACAACAGGTGTGACGTGCCGTGCGGCATCTGTAATATATTTGTCCTTACTTCATCTCAATGTTCTTCAACTTTTCTGGCTCTTTTGGGATAATCGATTTCAACCCCGCAGTGTTCAGGATTGACATATGCTTCAACTAAGGGAGCGTGAAAAATATTTTAAGTTTAATGTAAATGTAAATTTTCCAACTCAGTCACATTACTTAAATACATCTTAACATGTTCATTAAGTATGATGAAATTTTAAATGTTTCCTGCATGATATATCGGAGTAGATTTGTAATTAATCTTAGGAAGACATCTGCGCATAATGAAGGAAAAAAATCAATTCGGACATACCGTTGAATTGTGCAAAGATTATTTAGTTATTTAGTGTCTCCGGACTGTCTCCGCTTATCTGATTTCATTTGAATTACAACAGAATTTCTGTTTCATTAGATTATGCCATTTCGGGGTTTGTTAGGTCTTCTATATATCACTACATATGTCACCGCGAGTCTACAAGAGTAATTAAAATACTTTTGTTTGAACTTTGCCGTCACAATTGTACACTAGATATCATTCTTATTAATACCTGTTTGTATTCATTGTGTGGTGCATTTGTTGTCTTGTTCTCTAAGGTCTTTGATCAATGTGGGGAGAATGTGTGGGTAGAGAGAAAGGTCATTGATAGGAGAGGGGGTATAAGCTGTACCTACTTTGAAGAATACATTGTATTCATGTCATTCACATTCCACACTGTCTCCCGATTTTAATAATAAACTATTTTACTAGTTGCAGTGAATTTCTAAGGTGAGTTTTGTAAACAGCTCTGTCCATTATCTTCTCGTATTGGGCATACGCTTTCTTTTTCCGAAGGACCAAACGACGCTTTTCATAGAATGGGCATTAAAGTATCATATTGAAGGTTCCACGATAACCGCCGTATGACCACATTAGCGATTGTTCCCAAATATAAAATTTCACATTTTTTTCATGTTTAAATTTGAATTCTGCTCAAGCCGGTGCTAGTTGGCGAGGACGATAGCTTGCAAATACCAGTACCGTCAATGAACTAACTAATCCTGCAAATTTCGTTCTTAATGGTTTTGCTTTTCTCTACTTTGTAGGTAAATCGTGATTTGAATTACATAACAATGACTTAAACAAAATAAATGGAACGAAAATGATTTAGCTTTTGTTTTTATAAAAAAACATGCAAACTGCACAATGGTAATGTTTTAGATTTTCTATTGGAAATTAAGAACTGTAAAATTTGGAGTCATAAGCGGGAAAACAACTGTTGTTCAAGAGATTTAAACATATCACACGCTCGCAAATCATATGAAAAGCTAGATTCAAATATGTGAAATAATATTGTTCACTTCTTTCTTATGTGTAATGAATGACTATGGCTGAAGCACTTCATAAGTAACTCAGACCTGTTTTTCCTTGTGAAGATGTAAGATATACGTTTGGTGTCGTTGTAAATATATTTTACTTGGAAACAGACAGTGACTTGAGCCTTATTGTATTATCTATCTTTACTAAACTTTCTTAAACATTGCAAAATATACTTCGGGGAATTCAAATAAGATTTAATGACATTCACAAACCTCTTTCAGGAATATCTCACCTCAGTACAACACAGCAGACAACATAGTAGCAAGAACATTGATAATATTTACCCTTTTTAACATAATATAATGTGTATTATAGACGGAAATGTCGTTTTTCTGTTTTTGAATCACAACACCACTTTCCCCTTGTAACCGTATTGCAGTTCCTTGAAATGCTTTCCGTAAGTGTTTTATCTATCCGTTAGTGTTTATCTTTTCGTTGGAGTTTTATTCAAAAAATAATTAAATCAATCATATCAGACCATCATTTACAAATATAATATAAATAATAACATTCTGTGAAATATTGTTATAAAATATATTGGTACATACGGCTTTCGATATTATATACAATTTAAGGACAAAGATTATTATGATGACATGGACACTTTCTTGCAGTATATGAGTTCAGAATGGCTTTTTCTTTCTGTAGACTTCTATGAAAGCATTATATTATACTTAGGAATGTTTAAATGATACTACGGTTATAAAAACCTAGTCCATTACTGACAATTAGTAAAACTTGTCGTCATTTACAAAGACCTGGGTGGTATTTTTTTTTGTTGGCATGTATACATATACTATTGTGCACGCTCGGAAAAGGGTTCTTCATCTACATAAACTCGTTTAGCCGCATTAATTCAGAGATGCTCGACGCATTCGTGCGGAATTAGAAATCCGATTTTTAGTGTATAGGTTTATAACCTGTGCGGTGATATACTTAACGGTATCTCACAGTCTGGTTTAACATATCAGCATTTAGACCATGATATCCAAACCTAGTGTACAAATTCTCTGGTGCCTAAGTATTGTTCATATATGCATATACCGTGCATACTTTTAAAGTACATTGTTGCTTCTCAACTGTATGAATTGAACTCATTTTGCACTAGACGAAATAAGTTCGGACAAAAGTTTGAATAGCTTCATATAACAAAGATATTGGCCGTTTCCAGACCTTCTCCGTTCAACTGGTTTAATTTGTATTGCAACAGATGATCCGATTTGCTAAGAATGCTTCATCAAATGTTAGAAGTGTTTCAAGCTTCTATGTTTTTTAAATATGTATTTTTTTATTTTTATTTTTTTAAATCGTTTTATTTTTTTATTTTTATGCGTTGAATAATTTAAATAAGATAAATGGAGTAAAATTTGGCTTCTTTTGACAATAAAACGTTATATAGGAAGCGATTAGGCCTTGCAATTTAAATAAACATAAGTAGAACACATAATCTGTGAATATCTTATGCCAACTTATTTGATATGTATTGAATAATCATGCTTTGTGCTTACAGAACACGTTTGATTGCTGAAAACAATACAAGTTGACAAACATGTTTTCATGGTCGACATCGAATTTGTTTGTAATTGTGGTGAAAATATATCAGTATTACACTTACACATGTTATTTGCTAACATTAGAAAGAAAATGGTCTCATACAGATGCCAAATGTTAAGTAATGATAAGACATTATGGATGCTTTTGTTGATAGATATAACTAGAATTGCCCAGCAAAACGTCTCTATAGAAATTTCAACCCAACTGATTGTGAAAGGACTGCCATTTATTGAATTTCCAAGAAGGATGTTACTTTCTTGGCGTCTGATTAGATTTGTCAATATCCTTGATTTTGACACTAATAATAGAGGAATTGTATGCATGAACATCATTTCAATTTGATGTTACAAGGATTTGTCCTTCCCAGGAATGCAACATCAGTCTGCTACTTCTTGACAGACATTCAAAGACATAGCTCATCAATGCTATACAAATCACATTCAATTTGCATTTTGTCAAACACTTGCATCTGCTACGAGACATTTTTGACATGTCGACAACTGTACATGCGAAATAAATTTTGAATATTCGTGAGGAGCTTTGAAGAAATAAAATATAAATATAACTGCAATGTTAAGTAAACATGCTATTGTTCATAGTGGAATTCAGTATTTCATCTAGAATGACTGCTGACAGGGATATTGGACATTACAGTCTAAATAATATGAATATTCCCCAGGGGTGATGGTCGATGTGTATAATAAGATTCAGAAAATCCTATTTTACCATCAGTTCTATCAGAAATTATTGTGACCAATGCATGACATTTGTTTCAGAAAACATGTTGTTCATTTTGCCTCTTTCATTTAAAAAAAAACAATGGCTATAATATGACTAGAAAAATACTTATCTTATCAAATTGTTTTAACTGTCATTAAATAACCGATTAGAAAATAACATAAACGCATGATAGAAAAGAATATAATAAATGAATAATGATGCAGCGCCATTTTTTCTTTGTAAACATACTGTTTATTTACTTTATACCGTGACATTGAATGTCAATCAATGAAAATGTTAGAAACTGATTCATTTTATTGTAAGGAAAGTCATGTCTTAAGACGGAATATGTTACCGAATTTAGATTACTTTTACCCGAGGCGTAAGCGACATCTTATAAAGATCTCAAAAGGCTTTGTTCTCTCCCAACAACAACCTGTTACACAAACGTCAATGTAATTTTGTATACAAGTTCAGAACGATAATTGATTAATTAAACACAGATTTAATATTTGTTATCCTTGAGATCTCATTGAATGTCTCACACAACACTGTACTGTTCGTGTGTAAAACGTAATATTTAACGGATAATCACGAAGTTATTGTTTGTCGAAAAGACATTTATTTTATTAAACTGATTGATTGATTGATTGATTGATTGATTGATTCGTCAGATAACTTTTCATAAGCCATTTTTATGTGAAATTAACTTTTGCTTTTGTTATAAACATGCTTTGATTCATTCATTCATTTATTCATTCATTCATTTATTCATTCATTGATCTGTCAAATAACTGTTCATTAGCCATTTTTTTGCTTTTGTTATATAGATATATAAATATGTTATGATTGATTGATTGATTGATTGATTGATTGATTGATTGATTGATTGATCTGTCCGTCACATAATTTTACATTAGCCATTTTTCGTGGCATTAGCTTTTGCTTTTGTATTAAAATAAAAACTAAAATAATTGAGTATCCCTTTAGATCAGGTTAAACAAATAGAATAGATAAATATTTCATTGTTGTACATGTAATGTGTAGTTGTAGTAAATTAATCTTAAAAGTAACCTTTTTTTCTTACATATTAAGATTGTGACAATATATTCCTCCGAAACTTTGTTCATGCAAGAATCAGTTTGTAAGTTTATTATCGCAAAGTTTAAAATCAATACCAGTTCGATTTTTTTTAACTCTCATATTTCAAAATGTTGTATTTGCAATCTAGTCTTAGATTTTTCTCAAAGATTTGTTCCAGTTGGAAGGCAATTTATAAAACCTCTGATTGTTTTCAATTAGAACTATTTGAAAACCCTAAATGTAAATGTTTGTCGGGAGCATGCTCTTGAGACTATAATTGTTATCTGTTTGTACGGGCGGTGAAACAAAACAATTGTAATTTTCAAAGACAACATTGAATTTAATTCAATTTAAATCAGATTTCATCGAATGTTTTGTATGAATATCTCTACAACAGCACGCTACGGCGACTGTTGTCATTGTGTTTATTAATAAAAGAATCTCTTTAAGTCACGACATTTGTGAGTCAGTTCCACATTTTAAATTCCAGAAAATTCTAGAATTCAGCTTTTAAAGAATGCCTTTCATATCCCACACTATCACATCATGTTAACTTGATAAATAATATCCGAAAGGTCAGATGTTTTTCGCTGTTGACTGTCTAACTCAACTGTCAGACTGTCTATCTTGCTGTCAATGACCAAGTTGGTTATCATATTTATTATTAAATATTCATCATCAATTATGAAATAACTTCTAACTTTAGAAAACTGCAATACTCTAACATTATATCATAAATATTTAACGGCATCTCTTGCAGGAAGTATCGTTCACTCATAATTATCGCACTCAACAAACCTCATTTAAAGTGTTAAATCGGCTAATAAGTTGTCTCATTTTGTTAAATTTCTTACATATCAAATTTAGGTCACAATGTGCTCCAAACAACATTAGGTATCGGTATTTTCTTTCAACAATTTTTAAGCACTTGATTTTGTTTGGTTTGTTTTTAACCCGATTTTAACATTAATCTCGGCGGTCGGTCAAGCTAACTGGCTACCAGTAATTTCTCCCCAAGTAGCAAACCATTAATCCTACATGAGTTCGGAATCGTATGTGAGAGACTAATGACCATTGTCCGAGAATAATTGTCACGGAAAAAAAATATTATTGAAAAGAAACATTTAAAGAAAAGTATGTTATAGTCTGATTTTATTGACCTGTCAATTATGAATACATTATAGGACTCATTTAAATATTCGATCCCACTTCGGTTTGGTCCGTGTAGTTAACGAGAATTAATGTGGAGTATATTAGTCATGGATTGAAAGTCACGCCAACTTAATGTGAATGTTTTCGTTAATTCACAATAGGACAGACTTCGGTAAAGAGAATGCCTGATAATTGAGAGGTCTGTGGTTCGATCCTTACTATTGCCATTGTTTTAGTACTCTTTCTTGATTTTTGCAGTATATTTTAATGGAACAGATTTGTAGTGTGTTTTACGGCATTGAAATGACATTTATTGATTTTAATCCGTTTTAATTTTAAACATGAATTCTTAAAAAAACATGTTATTTAAAAAGAGTATATACATAACAAAATTAAGTAAAACATAATAAAAAAACGAACAACCTAAAATAATATATATAGATTCAATAATGTTGAAAGTATTAATAAGAAAAAAACATGGACTAACGCGGCCTCGAACTTAAAACACGTGTGGCACTTAGATTATAAACTCGTGATTTACCCTATTGCGCTATAACGCTGAGTACACTTAGTTTAGAGATACAAATTTAATTAAATTCCATCGTACAGCGTACATCTCACGGAACTTACCGAACATGTACCGAAGATTAATATACTGTGTGCATCGACCGTGTAATCAGTATGTAATTGACAGGTTAATAAAACCAAACAATATCTCATAATGTTTTGCTTAATAATCTTATTTAAAGCACACGTTTTAAGGTACATGTGTCATCTATCTCGCTTAATAGTAAAGTAAAGGTCTTTCTTTTTATTATCTGATGTTGAAAGATATTTACTAACTACCCGTTTTCTAATGGCACTTAATGTTTGAATTAGATATACTAATTGTCAAGTCCTTTAAAGTTCATGTACAGGTCGCATGTGTATGCTTATCTTGTTTACTTTCTGTCATCAAATATTATGATTTATAGAAGTAAATAGTCATAAGAAAGGCATTTTGAGAGACTATTGTAAAACTATGTTTAAATAAACAATTGTTTAATTTTAAAGGAAATATTTGAACAGATTTGTGCGTATTTATAAACAGAAGCAAATTTTTGATTCTCCAATCGCACTTTCAATATGTAAATGAATGGATTATTTGAAAAAAGAAGGTAATTGTTTTTAAAAATTATCTAAATCAACTACATGTGCATTTTGTATCAAGCTGATAGTTAGCCAACAAATTTTGTAACATCATTTAAAATTGTATGAATGTGCCATATCAGACACTATAAATAAAATTACAAAAAAATATGAATTTGGAAAAACTAGATCACCATTTCTATTCTTTGTTTTTCAGAAATAGTTATTTCTAACGATTATTTTTATGGGCGCCCGTAGCCGAGCGGTTTAGGTCGTTGACTTCAAACCACTTGCCCCTCATATTTATAGTTGTAGCAAGCCTCATTTCTTTAATATAATTATGTTAATAAATTATATATGTTTATGTTTATATAATATAACATTATGTTATGAACATATAATTAAAAATTTGCTTCAATATTTCATCAAAAAATCATTTTATTTATAAATTTTTTTAAAGACTTATGTATATAAAGGAAGAAAAAAAATGAAAATAGATTTCACTTAATGGTACTGGAATAAACTTTTGTTTTCAGATATTGAACGTATAGAAAGAAAAACAACATTATTTTGCAATTAATGATTTTTTAATTACCTGAAAATAGTCACTAGTAAGATAACAGGACATAATTGTCGACATTCAGCATGATCATAAACTATACAGTTAGTTAATACGTCATTTCCGGTGTTATGAGAAATATAATATCAGGAACAGTTTATTTTCAAAGAAACCAAAATGCAAAAAATATAACAATAAAAGATTGAGGCATTATCTTATTGTCGTAATAATTTTGCTTATCTTTCCCTTTTTTCAATTTTTACATTATCTTTTCTATATCTACGTTCATTTTTGTATGCTAATTTTTTTTCTCGCTTCACATTATTTCCTGACAGGAAAGCAATGCTGACAGTCAAATTATATCAATGAAAAGTGTTTGTGCAAACTTATACAATCAAAATAGGTGTTACGACATTAGATAAAGGAACTATTTCCTGTACACTGAACTTCAGTTATTATGTTTTAAACAAAACAAAAAAAACAATTATTTTAATAAATGTTTCCAGTTTTAGTCAATGACTTTTCAAATTTACATGTATTTACACTGTAGTTTGTGTTTTATTTTGACAGGTTTGCATTAAATAAAAGTAGGCGATGTGTTATTAAGCAAAATATTTTAATTCGTTAACTTCCTGAAAGGTATTTGCATCATTTCATTAATTGCATACGTTTAAACAATCATTATCATAAATGCTTAATTGATTTTTTTATTATTTGTTATTGTTTTTACTGCTCTCGTGATATCTTGACCATTTAAGCATTTATATTATCAAAACAACAGGTGTGACGTGCCGTGCGGCATCTGTAAAATATTAGTTCCTTACTTCATCTCAATGTTCTTCAATTTTTCTGGTCTTTTTGTGATAATCGATTTCAACCCAGCAGTGTTCAGGATTGACATGTGGTTAAACAAAGGGAGCGTGAAACATATTTCACTTTTACGATATTTATAATTAACAGTCTAAGTTAAACTGATTCTGCGATTTTAATTTATTTGCAAATTCCAGAATTTATAATATATCATGGCACATGACGGAATGTTGAAAATTTTATAAAAGATTAATGTTATTGTAAATTTTCCAACTCAGTCACATTACTTGAATAGATCTAACATGTTCATTAAGTATGATGCATTTTAAATGTTTCCTGCATGATATATCGGAGTAGATTTGTGATTTATCTTAGGAAGACATCTGCGCACAATGAAGGAAAAAAATCAATTCGGACATACCGTTGAATTGTGCAAAGATTATTTAGTTATTTAGTGTCTCCGGACTGTCTCCGCTTATCTGATTTCATTTTTATTACAACAGATATTTCTGTTTCATTAGAAGATGCCATTTCGGGGTTTGTTAGGTCTTCTATATATCACTACATATGTCACTGCGAGTCTACAAGAGTAATTAAAATACTTTTGTTTGAACTATGCCGTCACAATTGTACATAAGATATCATTCTTATTAATACCTGTTTGTATTCTTGGTGTGGTACATATGTTTGTCTTGTTCTCTAAGGTCTTTGTTCAATGTGGGGAGAATGAAGAATACATTGTATTCATGCCATTCACATTCCACACTGTCTTTTTACTTTAATAATAAACTATTTTACTAGTTGCAGTGAATTTCCAAGGTAATTTTTGTAAACAGCTCTGTCCATTATCTTCTCGTATTGGGCATACGCTTTCTTTTTCCTAAGGACCAAACGCCGCTTTTCATAGAATGGGCATTAAAGTATCATATTGAAGGTTCCACGATAACCGCCATATGACCACATTAGCGGTTGTTCCCACCTTTTTCATGTTTAAATTTGAATTCTGCTCAAACCGGTGCTGGTGGGCGAGGACAATAGCTTGCAAATACCAGTATCGTCAATGAACTAACTGATCCGTTCTTAATGGTTTTGTTTTTCTCTACTTTGTAGGTAATTCGTGATTTGATTTACATAACAATGACGTAAACAAAATAAATGGAACTAAAATGATTTAGCTTTTGTTTCTATGAATAAAACATGCGCACTGTACAATGGTAATGTTTTAGATTTTTTATTGAAAATTAAGAACTGTAAAATTTGGAGTCATTAGCAGAAAAACAACTGTTGTTCAAGAGATTTTAACATATCACACGCTCGCAAATCATTTGAAAAGCTAGATTCAAATATGTGAAATAATATTGTTCTCTTCTTTCTTATGTGTAATGAATGACTATGGCTGCAACACTTCATAAGTAATTCAAAGCTGTTTTTCCTTGTGAAGATGTAAGATATACGTTTGGTGTCGTTGTAAATATATTTTACTTGGAAACAGACAGTTACTTGAGCCTTATTGTATTTGTATTATCTTTCTTTACTAAACTTTCTTAAACATTGCACAATATACTTCGGGGAATTCAAATAAGATTTAATGACATTCACAAACCTCTTTCAGGTATATCTCACCTCAATACAACACAGCAGACAACATAGTAGCAAGAACATTGAAAATATTTCCCCTTTTTAACATAATATAATATGTATTATAGACGGAAATGTCGTTTTTTTCTGTTTTTGAATCACAACACCACTTTCCCCTTGTAACCGTATTGCAGTTCCTTGAAATGCTTTCCGTAAGTGTTTTACTTTCTGTGAGTGTTTCACTTTCCGTTAGTGTTTATCTATCCGTTAGTGTTTATCTTTTCGTTGGAGTTTTATTAAAAAAAAATTAAATCAATCATATCAGACCATCTATTACAAATATAATATAAATGATAACCTACTGTGAAATATTGTTATAAAATATATTGGTATGTAGGGCTTTCGATATTATAGACAATTTAAGGACAAAGATTATTATGATGACATGAACACTTTCTTGCAGTAAATGAGTTCAGAATGGCTTTTTCTTTCTTGAGACTCTATGCCAGCATTATATTACACTTAGGCATGTTTTAATGATACTACGGTTATGAAATAGATATATACAGAATCCCTAAAGAAAGTCCAACACGGCAAAATTGAAAATGTTGCAGGCTCGGTTTGATTGAGCCTGTTCATGGACAGTACTGGTAAGTGCAAGTTACCGTCCACGCCCCCTAGCACCGGCTTAGGCAGAATTCAACATTTAAACATGAATTGGTAAAATTTTGAATTTAGAAACATCCGCAGATGTGTTCATACGGCGGTTATCATGGAACCTTCAATGTGACATTTCCGTGCCATTCCATGAAAAGCGGCGTATGGTCCCCAAGTAATAGAAAGCGTGTGCCCTAAACGAGAAAACAATGGGCAGAACTAAATAAAATTGAATTTTGAAAGGGGATCAGAGGTTATGAAGCCTGCATATCACAGATAAGACGTCAAAAGACAAATTTAAAAAGCAGGCAACGGTTATGAAAACCTAGTCCAATACTGACAATTAGTAAAACTTGTCGTCATTTACAAAGACCTGGGTGGTATTTTTTGTTGGCATGTATACATATACTATTGTGCGCGCTCCATCTACATAAACTCGTTTAGCCGCATTAATTCAGAGATGCACGACGCATTCGTGCGGAATTAGAAATCCGATTTTCAGTTTATAAGTTTATAACCTGTGCGGTGATATACTTAACGGTATCTCACAGTCTGGTTTAACATATCAGCATTTAGACCATGAAATCCAAACCTAGTGTACAAATTCTCTGAGCCTAAGTATTGTTCATATGCATATACCTTTCATGCTTTTAAAGTACATTGTTGCTACTCAACTGTATGATTTGAACTCATTTTACACTAGACGAAATATGAGTTCGGACAAAAGTTTGAATAGCTTCATATAACAAATATATTTGCCGTTTCCAGACTGTCTCCGTTCAACTGGTTTAATTTGTATTGCAACAGATGGTTCGATTTCATCAGTTTATACCACTGGGAGAGTTTATTAGATCTTGGAATATATCGCTATACAGGACATAATTACAATAACTCAAGTCAGAACGATTTATTCCACCTTTAATATTTGGCTTTAAATGGTCATTATAGAATGTCTGTTTGTTTTGTTTTGTCTCTTTTTTGGATATTCTGTGTCTATATTTTTGATTCGACATTAGTTAAACTATTAGTTATTAAACGTTTCAAACATTGTTTTTTTTATTATTTTATTTTTTAAAGTTATACACATTAAACAAATGACATGCGCATTTTACCATCAAAATGAAGTGTTAGATTAAAAGAATCTTACCCAGACCGGAATATCTAGCTCGAGGATAACTGTTTACAGCTGTTACGAAGTTCTGTCGGTGTCTGATTCTTTTTCTTGCATATTAAAATATTTATCACATTTCGGAAAGAAATATGACAACTAATATTTTGAATATTTTCATGCATTTTTTATAGTATCGTATGAATTTACAACTTCATTCATACCGGAAAAATGACGTCATCCTATTAAAGCAATTCATTCATAAAATGCTAGCGGGAATGACGTCGATAAAAGCACGCGATCGGTCTTACACGGGGGTGTAAGACGGGCTTTTCTAGTACCGCTATAAATAGTATATATTCCTGTTTGATATGCAAAAATATACGAGAAACTTACAAAAACTGTTTAAATTTATATGATTTCATTTCTTCGGAATATCTGTATATTGGAACCAAATTGACAACTTCATATTCACATGAGCTAGTGTGCGTAAAACGTTCACTTTCTTAATAATGTCTTCTTTGAATCGATCAGATATAACGATAATAAGTTTTTAAAAAGAAATATTTAAACAGTTGATAGGGTAAATATGGACTGTTCAAAAATTACAAAGGCGATCATTGAAATATATTAGTTCAGGCTTCCTAATCAAATATCTTCTTCCATAATGAATCAATGTTAAGAATATTTGCAAACAGATTTTTTAAAGTTTAAATCCAGAACTATAGCGTTTAGAAAAGAACTAAGAACAGGGCAAATTATTACTCCCCGGCTGATAATATGTGAAGATTTTTTGTTGTTGACAAATTCGAAAATAACCGAGTTTTATATAAATTATTTCGATGCTATCTATATTTTAGTATATAACAAATTCCGTCCAAAACTGTTATTTTATTCAGGCTTGATATAAAACTTACTGACCATTGTGTAAATCGTTGACAGATTCGCAAATCACAAGGCCTTTTTTATATATATTCTCATTATTTCGTACGTTTTTTATGTAATAAAGAATGGTTTATATTGTACGTGTAAGACACTGACCTAATCTCATAATAGAATCGCTCCGACATCACGTTTTCCCAATTTCCCTATTTGACATGCAGATATTAATTGATCTCGTCCACACTCTTTATATATGAAGATTTATGAAAATGCCGAACATTTTCTCGGAAATATCATTTTGTATCCTCGTCGTTTATTGCTCCTTCTTTAGTTAGAGTATATTGAAAATGTCGTAAATACCTTATTTAACTATATGAACGAAATGTAAATGATAACAACATTCAATAATAACTGATAGAACAAGGAAATATTGTAGTTACACTATCCTTTATTTGGTAATTATTGTTTTGGATTTATTTGATTAACTGGAAACATCAATGGACTCGTGGCCCAAACTTTTATCAAATTTTCTTTACTTTCTTGTTGAGGGAATTTTTGCATGGATACAAGTCAGGTAAAATTAGAGGATTTTTCTGGTAAGATGTAATGATTTCTTATTATTGTTTGAAGTTTTTCTTGAACATATATCAAAATACAATGTAAAGAATTCAAGGTATTTTGTCATAGCTTAAATTTAAATTGTTGGTTATAGTTTTGACTTTTCAAGTTTCACATTTTCTTATCCCGGATTTAGTTTCTTTCTACTGCCTCATAAATTTTCAAGAGCCTGCATATTTTTATTTTCAATTTTGTTCTGTCAGAATTTGATATTTCATGCAAATAGAAAAAAAAGTAAATAGAGAATATTGAATGTTTAATCAATCCAATGTCAATATCTCATCTAGATTTATAGTCGTTAAAGTAAAATCTTGTATTTCTTAAACCATCATATTTATATTGAAAATGGTCTTAAAATATTACTTCTAATTCTGAAATATATAACAGTTGAAATAAATCGAGAGAAAAGTAAATAAAGTCAAGAAGAATTTGATTTACTTTTACGGCGTCATCAAACACCTTGTTATGTGTTTAATTGTTTGCGGACAGTCAAACATATTTATTTACAAATTCCACGGTTTCGTTAATTTTGCAGTTTGAAATATCGATTTTATATCTTTTATCATATTAAAATTTATACACTTTAAGAAGTATTGCTATATATGCTAAACCGTAAAAGCAAGGTGATCCCTTTATCCGTTTTATGTATTATTGGTGTATGTTTCTAAAACAAATTACTGAACAACTGTCAAATAGCAATGAAATTAGGTAATCTGACGAATGTTTCAGAAAATTTTATTACAAGCATTGTTTGTAACTTTATCAAAACGTCTCTCCTTATATCAATGACATCAACATTACATCTCATTTGTGTACAATTCATCCATTACCATTTTGTCATTGAATAATTCTTCACGAATGCCGTATTGCTATCGATAAAATGCATACATGATAATTCAGATTTATTCAGAAAAAAAAATATCCAAAAAAAATTGCTACCGAAAGCACATTTCAATCATCTTTGCTTGTTCAGGCTGTTATCGTTAAATACTTTAAACTGTAAACATCCTTTTGTACATTCTGCAAACATATTTATTTAAATGCATATTATAAAACGTTTCTAGTTTAAGAAAATATAATACTTGTAAAATAAAAATGGAATTACTATAATATTAATTTTGCGTGATAAGAAATTAGTATTTTTCTTCTTTTTTGTATGTAAGGGAAAAAATAATTCAATATTTGTCATACATGTTGATTTAAAAGTTTCACATCGAATAAAATATTCAACTCAAATAAAAAAAACATGAACATGTTTTCTAAATTGATCACATATGCCTTGACCTTAATTTCTGACTTTTTTGACAAAATATAAAAGTGCTATGACAAAAATCATCAGATATTAAAGAAAACTATGAATATTGATTTTAACTAATAGAATATAGAAAGACTAAGAATTTTTTTAAGTTAAATCGTTTGGAAAGTAGTAATATAAGTTTGATTTAAACTTTCTGTAATCGATTGTAAAGAAAGTTTCAAGCTTATTTAAATCACCATCGAGTCAGTTTCCTGAAAAAAACGGAACCAACAGTACTGGCGTCCTATATGTTGACGTAGTTGTGACCTTAGTACAGCTCGAACCAACGTTCCCTTGACTGAGAGGTAGACACAGAACCATTATCACTAGGCCACCACCCCAACCCCCTTACTGTGAGTTTTTACCGCTCAATATTGCATATGCTTAAAGCTTTAATCACAAAAAATGTACAGGTTGGCTAATTTTGGAATTCAATTAGACTCGGTTAAATTATATATGCTTATTTTAAGATGACCTAGAATTCTTTGGATAAAACTTTTTTTGTCTGTTCAAACCAAAATTTAAAACTATCAAACAAAAACATGTCTTCGAATGTCCAACTTGCTATGAATTTATGCTATATTAATTAATTCTGGATTTTTTTCAATTTTTTAAATGTATAAATATATATGTGCAGTTAATGTGACATTGTAATATGTCCCGCATACACATAGATGTACCAGTTTCAAATTCCAAGTGTATATACTTTGTCTTAATTTCACATAATTTAATTTCATGTGCTCTTTTGAGAGTTATATTATCTGATAATGTTAATGTCGTCACATAAATGTAGCTTTAAGATTGCATTAAATGCCCACGGGAATGGAAATCAGATTTTCCTGAACACCTTAAAGGATTATGTAAGAGAACAAGAGCATCTCATATCAGGTGAAATAGCAAAAAATTGACAAATCATAAACTTCCAAATGTTAAAGTATTCCTTAGTTTCTTTTCATAATTATATTATGGTTTAGTTTTCGAAAATTTTGTATAAAACACTTTCACTTCCTCTTTAAACAACAAGCAAAATGCTAGCAAGACATTATCTGGCAATTTAAATTATTTTCCTAATAGTTAATTGCTTTGATTTTAAATATGTAGGATTTATCTTTTGTTTATTAATGCGAATGCTTTAATGTCCCAGTTTATTTATTTCATGTATCGTAAACATTCATAACTACTAAGCAAAATATCACAATCTAAACGTATGTACATATAGAAGTTTAAGTATAAGGTAAAGTATAATAAAGAGATAAAAAGAATCCCTAAATTGAAAATTATTTTCGAAATTTCAGGGTTCAAATTGTACTATTTTTCATTTCTGTATAATAGTAGAGAGTGGTTAAGGTCGTTGACTTTAACCCACTTGCCACACACAGCTGTAGGGGACTTTGGAGTTGTTCGTGTGAGGAAGCTAACAAACTAGTTTGAGGACCGTTTGTGGTTCAACTCTAAATACTGCACGAACCTTTTGTGTTTCTCCGCTAGTAAAGCTGATAAGGCATCACACGACCTCTACTGTGTTAGATCGACGTAAAACCCAACCAAAAGATTTATGATTTCTGACTTTTACGTTTTATATAATATTGCGAAAATAGTGTCTCTCTTGTTATTAAATTTTTTAGCTGAATTTCTGTTTTATATTTCAGGTGTTACGTTGCACTGAACATATTGGATATATTATAAAAGTGTGACATTCTGTAAGTACACTTATTATTTTCGAGTAACGTAGACTGATTGAAAAGAAAAATCGTTTAGTAAAATAATAAGTTAAATGATACATTAGATCAGTCCAGGAATATAATAGCAATATACATGGCATTGAGAAGTACAAATAACATGTCTTATCAATAAAAAACTTGAAGAGCTGAATTATATTTACTTCTTGAAACTGGCTGTTCTTATCATAGGGATACTAAATAATGTCTTTGAATAACGTTTAAATATATGAAGAAATTGAACTTCATTTCTGTAAAAAGATAACAATAAATCATTTTGATGTTTTGTACATATAACGTTAAACAACACGTTACATTTCTTGTCGTGACCTTCCTTTAGTTATATATGGTTCTTATTATTGTAGTTATTGAAATATTCGATTGTGGGAAACTAATGAAAATATAAGAATAGACATAATTTTTAAAACATGCGTTATATATTACAAACATAATAAAGATGCTTAAATTTTTTAAATGGTCCTAAAACACAAATACATTTGTCCACCTACGAATCGCAATACTACACCGTAAAAAGTCAAAAATTTAGTTCAGATCAAGAAGTAATTTAGAGGTCAATACCCGCCTAAGTAACTTCTTATTGATTCACAGTTTAAGTTTCAGTTGTTGTTAAACCAATGCGTGTAATATGCAATTGGTTATAACAAAGAAGAAAACAGTCAAAAATCAACTAATATCACAATAAAAGAATACAATTATGACTAGCTAAATAAACAAAAATAGGAGATCATATTGTTCATTTCAACTACTGAATTCAATACTATTTTACATTGTAACAAATGAGAGAGGGAACGGAGAATGAGAAGTATTATCTAAATTTTTACATAATGTTTTTACAAAATAAAGATAGTTTTAGTAGAATTTTTTGTCATATAAAAACTGGAAAGAAGAGGTTTACGTCTAATGTCATTAAATTGAAATTCATCACCAATAGCTTGATACAGACATAAGGAACAGAGCGTATTATTATAATCAATTACCAAATGATTGCCTTTTTCAGTAAAAATTGATCAGGTTGTTTAAGCTTCACAATACTTTTAAAGTGATTAATAGTAACTACTTTCTGTAGATGAAAATATTCTGACATACAAATATTACTTAGGGTTTCTTTCACAAATGTTATTCATTTAGAATTAACAATATTCCCAGAGGACAAAGACAATATTGTTTTATACAGAAGTTTACATATTTTATTTTCCTGAACATTAATAATCAAAAGACTTAGTTTAACTCAATTTGCTCTAAACGAAATATCAATATAAGCATACAGTTAGGGAGTCTGAACAATACAAAATGTTTAGTGTCACAAGACCGCTTCCAGCCATCTGATTTATTTTGCGTTACAACAGATGAGTCTGTTCATCAAGTTATGCCATTGGGAGTTTATCTGATTTTGTAAATATCACCGTTCACGACAGAAAATAACCTATCCTACTTGTGAGTACTATCACGTGTGTGAAATTATTTCTAAAATGTTGAAACTCTTAACAAAACACAATGCATTTGTTTGCTTGCTATTTACAATTCATTTTTGTTTTGACATTAATAACGAGTTTATCAACCGACGCTTGTTTGAACTCGAGTAAAAATATTGCAGATATATGAATAAAGAATTCTGCCGCAGAAAATACAAAAAAGTATCCAAGCCATTTAATGATGATATTTATTGATACAACTGTTCTACAAACGTTGAAAATTATACATATGTAATCACTTTTATTATCATAATTCACGTACAAGGTGATAGGTGATGTCAAAATTACGGAAAGCAACTGTTGTTCATGAGAATTAAACATACCACACAAATTTAACTATACGTGCATCACGTTTTTTACAGAACGATTTAAACCACTTTAACCCTATATTAAATTTTACGATTAAACCATCAACTTGATGTGCTTGTCTTTTCTTCACGGTTTATAGTATACATATCTAGTGTGTTTTTTCTTGTGTATTGATTACTTTAAAATATGAATAGGCGTACGAGAGCCCATTTCAACAATTCATTTGAATAGCATGGATGAAACAATACTAGGTATAAATATATAATGTTCATACAATACATGAAGGCAATTTTCAGAGATACAATTTTATACCGACTCTTCCCACGGTGTGTTCAGATTACAAAATAATGACGTCGACATTCAGTCTAAAGTACATATCGGCCTCCTCGGTACACTTCCTGTATTACTGTATTGAAGATATATTTTCCTTGCATATCAGATTGGATTATCTACTGGTTATAAAGTTGAAAAATCATAAGTTACTATAAGACACATATTCTAAATGAAAAATATCAGTTTTCTAATTTTGTTCTGAAATATATAATATGCAAGAAAAATAAAACAAACAAAGGGGGAAATCTAGCTCTCGGGTAACTGGTTAGCGAAAACTCGACAGATACCCGAGAGCTAGATATTCCGGCCTGTACCGACAACCGATGTTAGACCCTTATAATAGCACTCCAATGTTTCACTGGCTAAGATTGCTCACATTGCGCAGCCAGATTGTTTGGTATTCTCAAAAATGTGACAGCGCAGCTCCCACTTAAGATAGGGAGAATACAGAAATTCATAGGTGCTTATCAATTTCGATTTAATGACTTTCGGCCTTCCACTTTCAATAATTCCCAGACACTGTGCTCTAAATTTTGTTATAATGTCGAGCGTGAGATCGACTTTCCTGAACTTGGTTAAGAATTTACACCTTAATATCAAATATTGATACAATTGAAGCAAATAGGTATTGTTTTAAGCTGCATGCCTCCAGATGAGCTAACATTGTTACAAAAAAATCAAACTTGCGAAAAATATACAAATACATTAAAAGAAGTAAAAAAACGATTTACAATTAAAATAATAATTTTCATTTTATATGCGATTTTTGACATATTTTGCAGTATTAACCACCATATTTGTACTACTTTTCTAACGCAGTAAGGGCTATTATTACATATTTTGATCTCATTTTGGTAATTTACGTAGATTGATAGATCCCTAATCTGACATTTAATTGAATAACAATAGATTTAATCACAAACATGTGCTCTTTTGTTGTGATGAAATTCTAATTGTATTTACTGAACTAGACAGTTTAGTGATCTTTGCATTGCTTAGTGCCGTTTGCATTTGTAAATTGCTTTTCTTTGTTCGCTTCACAATAGTATAACTTTTTATTACATTACAATTTCAAAATTTTCATGAAAATTAGTATAAATCTGAACACCTGCTGCCTTTATTTCAGAATGCAAATAATCACTGAACTTTATTTTAAAATAACAACCAACTTACTGATCCTTCTTAGAAATACCTCTTTTGATTTATCTCTAAAATCAGATTAATTTTGACAATATGCATATTAAACTATTTTAAATATCCATATAAAAGTTATCAAACTTAAAAAGGGAAATAAAATATTATTCTATTACCGTGTGTAATTTTGGTTTGTACAGTCGTTGAAATATGTGATATTTTCTGAAACAGTTCCAGGAATATAAATGAACCCGACAGTTAATCAAGCATATAAGTTCTTCTCAGTAAAATGAGTTATTTTCTTCATTTAGAATTAATGTGATATATCGTATAAAGCTTACATGGTCTCAGTAAATACTGCACATACTATCCATAAATTACAAAAATTTGGTGTTATAAATCATTTGTTTAATCCAATTGGAAAGGTGATTTAATTTGCCATATCAGACATTATAGATAAAATGACAAAAATATGTTTTTAGAAAAACTATATCACCATTTTCAAAGCGATAATACGGCGTTTATTAATTTAATTAATTAATTAATTTATTTATTTATTTATTTGTTTATTTATTATTTATTTATGTAATTATTTAATTTTGGAATTGGAATAGGCAATATTTTGTATTTTTTAGAAATAGTTATATATATTTCTAACGATTATTTTCATGTGCATCCGTAGCCGAGTTGTTAAGGTCGTTGACTTCAAACCACTTGCCCCTCAACTACACATATAGTTGTAGTATTGAATATTTGTTAATGAATTATATTAAGTTATATTTATATAAGTATAACAATATCTTATTTACATATTATTAAAATTTTGTTTTTCAATATTTCATCAAAAAATCATTTTATTTGTAGAAATGTTTTAAAGACTTATGTATATAAGGATGTAAAAATAAAAATAAATTTCACTTAGTGGTATTGAAACCAGATATTGAACGTATAGGAAGAAAAACGACATTATTTTGCAATTAATGATTTTGTAATTACCTGAGAAACAGTCACCAGTAAAATTGCAAGGCATGAATATCGACATCAAGACGGTCATAAACTAAACAGTTAGAAAATACGCCATTTCCGTTGTTATGAATCATATCATATCAGGAACAGTGTATTTTGGATGAAACAAATTACAATTGTTAAACAATAAAAGATTGAGACTTTATCTTATTGTCGTAATAATTTTCCTTATCTTTCCTTTTTTCGATTTTTTACATTATCTTTTCTTTATCCACGTTAATTTTTCTATGCTATTTTTCTATCTCGCTTCACATTATTTCCTGACAGGAAAACAATGCTGACAGTCAAATTATATTAATGAAAAATGTTTGTGAAAACTTATACAATCCAAATAGATGTTACGACATTAGATAAAAGGAACTATTTTCTTTACACTGAAATTGAATTATCACATATAAAAAATATTGTAATTAATATTGCAAGTTTTAGTCAATGCCTTTTCCATCTTGTTTCAACTATGGTTTCAGTTTCATTTTCAGTTTAAGATTTAATAAGAAAGTGATATTATTATGTTATTATGCGAATTAAGTATTAAAAAGGTAGTTGTTGTGCTCTTTTTACTTCGTTAACTTCATTAAAGGTATTGGCGTCATTTTATTAAATTTTATACATGTTAACAATCACTGTCATAAATACTTTATTGATTTTTAATTTCTTGTTATTGTTGTCACTGCTGTAGGGATATCTACCCCATGTTAGCATTTATATTATAAAAACAGCAGGTGTAACGTGCTGCCGGGCATCTGTAATATATTTGTTACATACTTCACCTCAATGTTCGTTTACTTTTCTGGTCCTTTTGGGATAATTGATTGCAACACTTCAGTGTTCAGGACTGATATGCGCTTAAAGCGGTGTGAAACATATTTCATTTTTACGGTTAAACTGATTCTGCGATTTTAATGTATTTGCTAATTCCAGAATTTATAATATATGATGGCACATGAGAGGAAAGAATGTTGAAAATTTTGTAAGAGATTATGTATATGTAAATTGTCCAATTCAGTCACATAACTTAAATACATCTAACATGTTCATTAAGTATAATCAGATTTTAAATGTTTCTTGCATGATATATCGGAGTAGATTTGTGATTTATCTTAGGAAGACATCTTGCACAATGAAGGAAAAAAATCAATTCGGACAAACCGTTGAATTGTTCAAAAATTACTTGGTTATTAAGTGTCTCCGGACTGTCTCCGCTTATCTGATTTCATTTGTATTACAACAGATATTTCTGTTTCATTAGATTATGCCATTTCGGGGATTGTTAGGTCTTTTATATATCACTACTTATGTCACCGCGAGTCTTCTAGAGTATTTAAAATACTTCTGTTTGAACTTGGCCACTGTTCATGGAATGAAAGTATCAACTTGAAGGTTCCACGATAACCGCCGTATGAGCACATTAGGGGATGTTTTTAAATATAAAAGTTTACCGTTTTCATGTTCAAATTGGAATTCTGCTCGAGCCGGTGCTAGGGGCCGAGGACGGTAGCTTGTAAATACCAGTACCGTCAAAGAACAAACTGATCCATTAACATTTCGTTCTTTATGGTTTCTGTTTTCCTCCAGTTTGTAGGGAATTCTATTATTTTTATAAAAAAGCAGACCTATACGTAATTTGAATAATATAACAATGACGTTAACAAAAATAAATGGACCGGAAATGATTAAGCTTCTGTTATAAATTAAACTGTACAATGATGATCATTTAGACATTTTATTGGACAGTAAGAAATAAAATGTCAAATTGGGAGTCATAAGTAGAAAACCAACTGTTGTTCAAGAGATTTAAACACATCACACGCTCGAAAATCATATGAAAAAAATAGATTTGTATTTGTGAAATAATCTTGTTCTCTTCTTTTTTATACATGCGTAATGTATGACTATGGTAACGTCACTTCATAAGTAACTCAATGCTGTATTTCCTTGGGAAACAGACAGTAAGTTGAGCCTTATTGTGTTATCTTTCTTTACCAAACTTTCTCAAACATTGCACACTATACCTCGGGGAATTCAAATCAGATTTAATGGTATTCACTAACCTCTAACATGATTATCATACCTCAATAAAATAAAACAGACAACATAGCAGCAACAACATTGAAAATATTTCCCCTTTTTAACATAATATAGTATCTGTTATAGACGAAAATGTCGTTTTTTCTGTTTTTGAATCACAACACCACTTTCCCTTTGAAACAGTACTGCAGTTCCTTGAAATGTTTTCCGTAATTGTTTTACTAAGGGTGCTAGGGGGAGTGAGGGATGTTACACGTATTCATTATCCCTCATGCACAGACTCAATCAAACCGAATCTGCAATTCTCTTGTAATTTTGTTGTGATTAATGCTTCTGAGGGATCACTTTGTTTCCAGATTTTTTATGCCTCCGAAGGGAGGCATATTAAAATTACACCGTCTCTCCGTCCGTCCGTCTGTCTGTCCATATGTGCGTCCCACTTCATTCGTGTTCGTGTAATTTTATCATACAGTGAGGGATTTTGAAATAACTTGGCACAAATTTCTACCACATCAAGACGATGAATCGCTTCTAAGAACCACGTCCCTACCTCGAAGGTAAAGTTCATAACACTATCATTTTGAAGTTTCACATTATTGCAATTAGAGTAAATAGGTACACACATTCGTGTCAGGGCTGTAACTTTGTCATGCATCGAAGGATTTTTGAATAACTTAGCATAAATGTATACGACATAGAGACGTTGTGTCGCGTCCAATAATCACGTCCCTACCTCAAAGGTCAAGGTCACACTAACATTTTGAAGTTTTACTTTATCTTAATAAGAGTTTATAAGTACACACATTTGTGTCCGGACTGTAACTTTGCCATGCATTGAAGGATTTAAGAATAACTAGGCATAAATGTCTACCACATGAAGAAAATGCGTCATGTCCAGTAATCACGTCCCTACCTCAAAGGTTAAGGTCACACTACTATTTTGAATTTCACTTTATCACAAATAAGAGTTTATAGGTACACACATTCGTGTCCGGCCTGTAACTTTGTCATGCATCGAAGGATTTTAATCTATCTAGGCATAAATGTCTACCACACCAAGACGACATGTCGCGACTAAAACCCATGTCCCTACCTTCAAGATCAAGGTCACACTTATAGTTTGAAGGTACTCATTCTCTCGAGAAGAGTTTGAAGGTATTCATTCATGTCCGGACTGTAACGTTGTTATGCATAGAAGGATTTTAAAATAACTTGGCACAAATGTCTACCACATCAAGACAATGTGTCGCCGCTAGGGCTCATGTCTGTCTGTCGTCCATGTGTCCCCATTTACGCAACAGTCATGTCCAGACTGTAACTTTGTCATGCATTGAGGGATTTTGAAATAACATAACAACATTCTGTCGAATCCAGGAACCACGTCCCTTCTTCAAAGGTCAAGGTCACACATATATTTTGAAGGTTCACGCTATCACAATCAGAGATTACAGGTACAATAATACAAAGAACAATATTAAGCAATTAGTTACTTTCATTCTATTTTCTTTTCACCTTACCTGCATGCTGAATAAACCTTTTTGGGGGCATTCCTCACTTGGGTGACAGCTCTTGTTTAGTTCCTGTGAGTGGTTCACTTTCCGTAAGTGTTTTACTTTCCGTTAGTGTTTTGTTTAAAATATAATTAAATCAATCATATCAGACGCAAACTGAAAACCATCTAGGACAAATATAATATAAATAATAACCTATGTGAAATACATAATATTAACATATATTGGTACATAGGGCTTTCGATATTATAGACAATTTAAGGGCAAAGATTTTAATGATGGCATGAAATAGAAAGAAATAAAGAATCCCTAAAGAAAGCCCAACAAGACAAAATTGAAAATGTTTCAGGCTCGGTTTGATTGAGACTGTCCATGGACGGTAACGGTAATGCGCCTGCAACATTTTTGTCGTATTTGGGCTTTCTTTAGGGATTCTGTATTTTTCTATTTCTATGAAAGCAATATATTATACTTAGGAATGTTTTTATGATACTACGGTTATAAAGGCCCAGTCCATTACTGACAAACAATCTCTTAAACGTGTCATCATTTACAAAGACCTGGGATAACTTTCTTTGTTGGCATGTATGCATTACTATTGTGCACGCTCGAAGAATGGGTCTTCATCTATATAATCACTTTTAGCCGGAATAATTCAGAGATGCACGACGCATTCGTGCGGAATGAGAAATCCGATTTTCAGTTTATAAGTTAATAACCTGTGCGGTGATATACTTAACGCTATCTCACAGTCTGGTTTAACATATCAGCACTTAGACCATGAAATCCAAACCTAGTGTACAAATTCTCTGGGGCCTAAGTATTGTTCATATGCATACACCTTTCATGCTTTTAAAGTACATTGTTGCTACTCAACTGTATGATTTGAACTCATTTTGCACTAGACGAAATATAAGTTCGGACAAAAGTTTGAATAGCCTCATATAACAAAGATATTGGCCGTTTCCAGACTGTCTCCGTTCAACTGGTTTAATTTGTATTGCAACAGATGGTTCGATTTCATCAGTTAATACCATTGGGAGAGTTTATTAGATCTTAGAATATATCGCTATACAGGACATAATTACAATAACTCAAGTCAGAACGATTTATTCCACCTTTAACATTTGGCTTTAAGGGGTCATTATAGAATGTCTGTTTGTTTTCTTTTGTGTCTTTTTTGGATATTCTGTGTAAATATTCTTGATTCAACATCATGAACTATAAGTTATTTAATAAACATTTCAAACTTTTATATTACTCTTTAATGTAACAAACATTAAAGTGATGTGCAAATTTTACAAGCAAAATGAATTGTTAGATTATAGGGATCTTACACAGGTCGGAATATATAGCTCGTGGTTAACTGTTTACGGCGGTAACGAGGCTCTGCCGGTGTTTGATTCTTTTTCTTGCATATAAAAATATTTATTATATATCGGAAATAAATACGACAACTTATATTTTCATTCAGCACTTATTTCTTATAGAAGCGTATGAATTTACAACTTCATTCATAACGGAAAAATGACGTCATCATATTCAAGGAATTCATTCATAAAAGGCCCGCGGGAATGACATCATTAAAAGCACGCGATCGGTCTTACACGGGAGTGTAAGACGGGCTTTTCTAGTACCGGTATAAACAGTACATATTCCTGTCTGATATGGAAGAAATGTAAGAGAAACCTACATAAACTGTTTAAAATTATGTTATATAATTTCTTCAGAATATCTGTATATTTAACCCGAATTGACAACTTCATATTCACATGAGCTAAAGTGTATTTTTATATTGGAACCGAATTGACAACTTCATATTCACATGAGCTAGTGTGCATAAAACGTTCACTTTCTTGAAATGTCTTCTTTGAATCGATCAGATATAACGATAACAAGTTTTTAAAATGAAATATTTAAACAGTTGATAGGGTAAATATTGACTGTTCAAAAGTTACAAAGGCGATCATTGAAATATATTAGTTCAGACTTCCTAATCAAATATTTTCTCTCATAATGAATCAATGTTAAGAATATTTGCAAACAATTTTTTAAAGCTTGAATTAAGAACTAAAGCGTTTAAAAAAAAATAAGAACAATGCAAATTATTGTTCCCCGGCTGATAATATGTGAAGATTATTTTTTGTTGACAAATTCGAAAATAACCGAGTTTTTTTATAAATTAATTGGATGCTGTTTATATTTTAGCATATAACAAATTCAGTCCAAAACTGTTATTTCATTCAGGCTTGATATAAAACTTACTGACAATAGTGTAAATCTTTGACAGATTCGCAAATCGTTTAATGTGTAAGGTCAATCACAAGGCCATTTTATATATATATATTCTCATTATTTCGTACGTTATTAATGTAATAAAGAATGGCTAATCTTTAACGTGTAATACACTGACCTAATCTCATAATAAAATCTCTCCGACATCACTTTGTATCGCTCCGTTTTCCCAATTTCCCCATTTGACATTCAGATATCAATTGATCTCTTCCACACTCTTTATATATGAAGATTTATGAAAGTGCCGGACATTTTCTCGGAAATATCATTTTGTAACATCGTCATTTATTGCTCCTTCTAGTGTAAGAGTATAATAAAAATATCGTAAATGTCTTTATTAACTATATGAACGAAATGAAAATGATAACAACATTCAGTAATAACTGATAGAACAAGAAATATTGTAGTAACACTATCCTTTATTTAGTTCTTATTGTTTTGAATTTCATTGATTAACTGGAAACAAAATTTTATCAGATTTTCTTTACTTGCTTGTTGATTGAACTATTTGCATGGATACAAGTCAGGAGAAAATTAAGGATTTTGCTGTAAACAAGTTAGGTAAGATATATAGTGATTTCATATTATATTTTGAAGTTTTCCTTGAACAGATATAAAAATACAATGTAAAGAATTTAATGTATTTTGTCATAGCTTAAATTTAAAATGTTTGGTATAGTTAAGGTTGACTGTTCAAGTTTCACATTTTCTGATCCCGGATTTAGTTTCTTTTTACTGTTTCATAAATTTTCAAGAACCTGCGTGTTTTTATTTTCAACTTCGTTCTGTCAGAAGTTGGTAATTCATGCAAAGAGAAGGAAAGTCAAAACAGAATATTGAATGTTTAATCAAGCCAATGTCAGTATCTCTTCTAGATTTATAGTCGTTTAAGTAAAATAATGTATTTCTTAAACCATCATATTTATATTGAAAATGGCCTTAGTTAAATAACTGGTAAGATAAAATAGACTACACGCGAACTGTTTATTACGGTTTGATGCACAACAGCTATAGTTTCAGTGAAATTACAGTTTTAAAAATAAGTTGGATAAAAATTAAAACGCCTTAAATCTCAAATGTTATTTCTAACTCTGAAATATATAATGGTTGCAATAAATCGGAAAAAAGTAAATAAAGACGAGTATTACTTGATTTACTCTTGCGGGTTCTTCAAACGCCTTTTTATGTGTTTAATTGTATGCGGACAGTCAAATATATTTATTTACAAATTCCACGGTCTCGCTAAATTTGCCTTTTGAAATATCGATTTTATATCCTTTTCCATATAAACATTTTACACTTTAAGAAGTATTGCTATATATGCTAAACAGTTTTCCCTTTATCCGATTGAGATATTTGTGGTGTATTATTCAAAGATGTCTGGAAAGGGTTTTTAATGTTGTTTTTGGGTTTGTTTGTTTTTTAATTTAGTGGTTGGGGTTGTTGCTATTGTTATTTTTTAAAATTCTGTCTGAAAATAAACTTTATATATTGTAAATATTTTTACAGAGCGTGGAAGATCTTTCTAAAACAAAGTACTGAACTACTGTCAAATAGCAATGAAATTAGGTAGTCTGACGAATGTTTCAGAAAATTTTATTACAAGCATTGTTTGTAACTTTATCAATACGTCTGTCCTTATATCAATGACATCAACATTACATCTCATTTGTGTACAATTCATTCATTACCATTTTGTCATTGAATAATTCCTCACGAATGTCGTCTTGCTATAGTCTGATTTTATTGACCTGTCAATTATGAATACATTATAGGGCTCATTTAAATATTCGATCCCACTTCGGTTTGGTCCGTGTAGTTTACGAGAATTAATGTGGAGTATATTAGTCATGGATTGAAAGTCACGCCAGCTTAATGTGAAGGTTGTCGTTAATTCACAATAGGACAGTCGGTAAAGAGAATGCCTGATAATTGAGAGGTCTGTGGTTCGATCCTTACTGTTGCCATTGTTTTAATACTCTTTCTTTATTTTTGCAGTATATTTTAATGGAACAGATTTGTAGTGTTTTGTACGGCATTGAAAAGACATTTATTGATTTTAATCCATATAATTTTAAACATAAATTCTTAAAAAACATGTTATTTAAAAGAGTATATACATAACAAAATTAAGTAAAACATAATCAAACAAAACGAACAACATAAAATAATCATATATAGATTCAATAATGTTGAAAGTATTAATAAGAAAAAAACATGGACCAACGCGGCCTCGAACTTAAAACACGTGTGGCACTTAGAGTATAAACTCGTGATTTACCCTATTGCGCTATAACGCTGAGTACACTTAGTTTAGAGATACACATTAAATTGAATTCCACCGTACAGCGTACAACTCACGGAACTTACCGAACATCTACCGAAGATTAATATATTGTGTGCATCGACCGTGTAATCAGTATGTAATTGACAGGTTAATAAAACCAAACAATATCGATCAAATGCATTCATGATAATTCATATTTAGTCAGAAAAAAATATCCAAAGAAGTTAACTACCGAAAGCACATTTCAATTATCTTTGCTTGTTATTGACAAATACTTTAAACTATAAATATTTTTGGACATTCTGAAAACCATTTTATTTCAATGCTGAATTCATAAAACGTTTCTGGTTTAAGAAATCTATAACTTGTAAAATAAAAATACTATAATAGTTATAATTTTGCGGGACAAGAAAAAGTATTTTCTTTTGTGTGTAAGAGCAAAAAAAAAAGAAATCAGTATGTGTCATAGATGTTGATGCAAAAGTTTCACACTGAGTAAAATATTCAATTCAAAATAAAAAATAAACATGAACATGTTTTCTAACTTGATCACTATTGCTTGGACTTTACCTTAATTTCTGACTCTGCCAAAATGTAAAAGTACTACGTTTTCATTTTATATGACAAATATCATCAGATATTAAAGAAAACCATGAATATTGATTTTAAGTAATAGTATATTGGAAGACTAAGACAGATGTTTTAAGTTAAAACGTTTGAAAATTAGTAATATATGTTTGATTTAAACTTTCTATAATTAAGTTCGATTGTAAAGAGAGCTTCAGGCTTAGTTAAATCACCATCGAGTCCGTTTCCTGAAACAATTGGAACCAACAGTCCTGGCGTCCTATATGGTGACGTAGTTGTGACCTTGGCACGGCTCGAACCAACGTTCCCTTGATTGAGAGATAGACACGACACCCTTATTACTAGGCCACAACCCCGTCACTGTGAGTTAGACCGTATGCTTAAAGCATTAATCACAAAAATGTACAGGTTGCCTTACAGTGTAATTCACTGGCTTCCTTTCTTAAATATAGCCACAACAAAAGATTGTTTAATGTTGTTGTTTTGTTTTTGTTTTTTTGACTCGGTTAAGTTATATATCATTTTTAAGAGCCTGTAATTCGTTGGTGTCTGTTCAAACAAAATTTAAAACTATAAAACGAAAACATGTCTTTGAATGTCGTGCAACCTACGAATTTATGGTATATTATTTAATTTTGGATTTATTCAATCTTTTAAATGTATAAATATATGTGCAGTCAATGTGACATTGTAATATGTTCCGCATACAAATAGTTGTACTAGTTTTAAATTCCAATTGTAAATACTTTGTCTTAATTTCACATAATTTAATTTCATGTGCTCTTTTGAGAGTTACATTATCTGATAATGTTAATGTCGTCACCTTAATGTAGCTTTAAGATTGCATTAGATGCGCATGGGAATGGAAATCAGATTTTCCTGAACACCTTAAAGGATTATGTACGCGAACAAGAGCGTCTCATATCAGGTGAAAAAAGCAAATAGTAGACAAAACATAAACTATCAAATGTTAAAGTTTGTCCTTAGTTTCTTTTCATAATTATATTATGTGTGAATTTTTCGCGAATAAAATAAAGTGGGTCATTTATCTAAGAATAAAATATTATGATTATTTTTACAATAATGTCATTATAAGGTAACGGCACAATAGCCGGTCATCAGTGAGTTATCACGGCTTTTTTGTATAAAACACTTTCACTTTCTTTTATACAACAAACAAAATGCTAGTAAGAAATTATCTGGCAATTTAAATTATTGTCCTTATAGTTCACAGCTTTGATTTTTAATATGTAGGATTTATCTTTTGTTTATTAATTCGAATGCCTTTATGTCTCAGTTTATTTATTTCATGTATCGTTAACATTCATAACTACTTAGCAAAACATCACAATCTAAACGTATGTACATTAGTTTAAGTATGATAAGGTATAGTGAAAATAGAGAGAAATAGAATCTCTAAGAAAGTCAAAACGACAAAATTGCAAATAATTTACGACATTTCAGGGTTCAAATTGTACTATTTTTCATTTCTGTATAATAGTAGAGAGTGGTTAAGGTCGTTGGCTTTAACCCACTTGCCACACACAGCTGTAGGGGACTTTGGAGTTGTTCGTGTGAGGAAGCTACCAAAACTAGTTTGAGGACCGTTTGTGGTTCAACTCTAAATACTGCACGAAACTTTTGTGTTTCTCCGCCAGTAAAGCTGATAAGGCATCACACGACACATCTACTGTGTTAGATCGACGTAAAACCCAACCAAAAGATATATGATTTCTGACTTTTAAGTTTTATATAATATTGCGAAAATAGTGTCTCTCTTGTTATTAAATTTTTTAGCTGAATTTCTGTTTTATATTTCAGGTGTTACGTTGCACTGAACATATTGGATAGATTATAAAAAGTGTGCCATTCTGTAAGTACACTTATTTATTTTCGAGTAACGTAGACTGATTGAAAATGAAAATCGTTTAGTAAAATAATCAGTTAAATGTTACTTTAGATCAGTCTAGGAATATAATAGCAATACACATGGCATTGAGGAGAAGTACAAATAACATGTATTATCAATTAAAAGTTTGAAGAGCTGATTTATTTTTACTTCCGGCTGTTCTTATCATAGGGATACTAAAATGTCTTTGAATAACGTTTAAACATATTAAGAAATTGAACATTATTTTTGTAAAAAGATTACAATCAATCATTTTGATTTTTTGTACATATAACGTTAAACAACTCGTTATATTTCTTGTCGTGACCTTACTTTAGTTATATATAATTTTTATTATTGTAGTGATTTAAATAGTTTTACTTTAAACAAAAATTCGATTGTGGGAAACTAATAAAAATATATGAATAGACATAATTTCAAATACATATATATTACAAACATGATAAAGATGTTTAAAATTTTAAAGGTCCTAACAATTACCATTTCCCCCACGAATGAAAAACTTCACCCTAAAAAAAAAAGTTAATCAGAATGTTTAGAGTCATAGCCCCAAGTAATTTTTGTTGATTTAAAGTTAAAGTTTCATTTTTTTTTAAAAAAGGGATGTAAAATGCAAATTTTTTAAAAAAAAAAGAAAAGTAAAAACTATATCACTAAGATACAATTATGATAGCTAATTAATAAAAAAAGGAGATAAATTGTTTTTCAATATGAAATTTTAAATTTTTTTTAAAAATTGAAAATTTTAGGGGAGGGAAAGAAAAAAGAGAAGTTTTTTAAATTTAAAAAAAGTTTTTACAAAATAAAGAAAGTTTTAGTAGATTTTTTTTATCATTAATATTAATAAATGTGTAAAGTTTTCTCTATTTTCAAAACATTGGGATGAATGTAAAAAAGCCAAAGAAGAGATTTACGTCTAATGTCATTAAAGTACGAACATTCAAATAAGTAGTGAAATTCATCACCAATAGCTTGATAAGAAATACGGAACAGAGCGTATTAGTATGATCAATTACCAAATGATTGCCTTTTTTCAGTTGGTAATGGGTGATTCATTGTTCTAAATTTAAATAAATATTTGCCTATGTCAAATGGAAGTATAATTAGATATTTTTGAAAAGAGTGAGTATTTATATATGTACGACACACTAAGCACTAAGATTTAGCAATAGTACTATGCAAATCTCGTAAAAAATGACCAGGTTGTTTAAGCTTCACAATACTTTTAACCTTTTCCCTTATATAAGCGTGTTTCGACGGCTTTTTGCCCCCCCTTTTTTGAGGCCTCAAACAGTGAAAAAATGCCCTATTTAGGCCCCAAACATTGTTTTTCGTTTGAGAAATGTTGTTAAAAAAGTGACCACATTTTCGGCGCCGTCCCCAATCAAAATATTACATCAGGGGGTTGCCAGAAGGGGGATGTGCCCCCTTCTGTTTGGGGGGTTTGAGGGGGGCGGAATCCCCCTCATCTCCAAGAAAATTTTGGACATGTGACAGGCTAAAAATGGCCTCAGGTCGATCTTAGGGTAGCTAGTAACCGACGCTGAAAAGCCTTTTACTCTATCACAATTCATTGAGAAGTTGCAGCACTTTGAAATCAGTTTTGATGGAAAACAACACAATGCAAATAGTGATTTTTTGCAATTTGAGACGTCCCCCGTTGCCATGGTCAAACAGGAAATTTACAATATGGAGCATGCTGTTACAGAGGCTATGGTGTAGTCAACTTTTGTGCCAAGTTTCATTAGTATTGAAGCATTTTTCATACTTTCATAGCAGTTTGAACTTGTTACAGGAGGCTTTTCAGTAAAAATGGCCATTTTTCGCAATATGCTCATGGGGTAAAAGGTTGAAGTGATTAATAGTAACTACTTTCTGTAGATGAAAATATTCTGACATACAAAGATTACTTAGCGTTTTTTTCACAAATGTTATTCATTAAGAATTAACAATATTCCTAGAGAACAAAGAAAATATTGTTTTTACAGAAGTTTACATATCTTATTTTCCTGAACATTAAAAATCAAACAACTTAGTTTAACTCAATTTTCTCTAAACGAATCATCAATATAAGCATATAGTTAGGGAGCCTGAACAATACCAAACGTTTAGTGTCACAAGACCGCTTCCGGCCATCTGATTTATTTTGCGTTACAAAAGATGAGTCTGTTCATCAAGTTATCCATTGGGAATTTAAAAATTGAAAAATACACGTTTCGACGGGAAATAACTATCCAAATTTGTGATAGATCAACCGGGGGAACTTATTTCAAAAATGTTGAAATTTTTTTAAAATACAATGCATTTGTTTCCCTTGCTATTAAGTTTTTAAATTTTTTTTGAATTTGTAAGAGTTTTTAAATGCCTTTTTGAATCAAGTAAAAGTTCCAGTATAAGTAAAGAATTCGGGGCCGCAGAAAATACAAAAAAGACCCAAACCCCTTTTTTATGATATATTTACGAAAATTTCACTTTTGTGAAAATTTTTTTTTTCACTTTTTCGCTTAAAAGAAACCTTTTTTATGCGAACAATGAAAAAGTAAGTCAAGGAAAGCGGGGTTTATTTTATTGCAAAAATCAAAAAAAATGCTTTCATTTTATTTTCTATAACATCAAAACAAAGTAAAATCTTAACAACTCAACAAATACATTTCTTCAATACTAACTAACTCAACTAACAACTCCAACTCACTCCAAAACTCCTCATAAAACCCCAAAACTAACCCAGCTAGAAAGTTTCCCAGTTATAATAACCCTTTGTTTGCGCAGCTAGGGTGGTGTGTGCAAAAGTAACGTTTGCCGCGACCTCTTATTGCGCGACTCTCCAGTTTGCCACACAAACTCATTGCGCACCTGAAATGTTGCGCGACCTTTTAAAATGCGAAATCGGCCTTAACATAATTTTAAAAATGGCCTTCAACTGCGTTCAGGTATACAGACTGTTTACAATACAAAACATTAGTACAAAAATACAGAATAGTTATATAAATTTTTACATCTTGAACACTCAATAGGAAATTATTATCTGCCAATAATGGCATCTTAATAAGTGCAAAATATACTTGCAGTAATAAAGATGATATGTACTATATATGGCTTAAAGACCAATACATTTACTACTGATTGACATTTCTATAAACTTATAAACTGACTGATAATTCATTAAACAAACAGAAATATAATCTCTCCAGCTTTATCAACATACAGCTCAACATTGAACCAAGTAACCTGTACATAGATAAAAGCAGGAAGGAATCCATTCATTAAAATCTGATATGAGACCAAATTATGCTTTTGTTAACAACAAATTGAGATGCTGAAGGGCCTAAAAATAACTAAACCTTGTTACTTTTAGTCTGCGCGACCTCTTATTGCGCGACCTCTCCATATTTGGAACTAGCATGCCTGGAAAGCTGATTCTGCGCGACCCTTTCCTATTGCGCGACCTTAAGTGTCGCGCGAAACCTTTGTCTGCGCGAACCTTTCCAAATTTTGGAATGAGGTATGCTCATAATCTAAAAAATAACTGAGCTGTGCCAATTCGGGACTGTTAATGACTCAATGGTTTTTACAACAAAAGAAGTAAAAGTTAACATAAACATTTTTAACCAGCTTAGAAATATTGTCCAGATTTACCATCCTAAAAGAAATACTCTTCTAGTAAAAGATTAGTTTCAAAATTTCATAACACTCTCCCACCTTTGGACTTTGCTTTACTCCGGAAGCACAAAAACAATTAATTTACATATGTTAAGTTTTTAAAAATTTGAGCAAAACTTTTGAAAACTCTTGTTAAGTGAAATTGAAATAAAATAAAAAGAATAATATTGGTACTAAACAAAACATGTGAAAAACTACTAAGTTACTAAACAATACATGTGAAAAACTACTAAGTGTTAATGATATATGCAGATTAACATAAGCAAAACTAAACAAATTAACAAATAAGCATAATGGATTTTTATAAATATAAAATAAGTAATTCTTACTGTTACTTAGATAAAATCCATAACAGTTTTTCCCTGTCTCTTCAATTTAATTCACAATCTCCAACACACACTTTTGTCAAGTTCAGTAAGACATTTTAGAAAGTCAGCTCATTGTTTTTTTTTTTTTCTGTTTGAATATGTTTAATTTCTTTTTGAATGTGCCGAAGTTAAAGTTCTTTGATAGTCTTGAATGCAAGCTGCACTATTTAATTTTTAAAGAATTAAACAATATAATTACAGTTTAAAATGGAACAAAGCACATTTGCAAATACTTTCGAGGGCTGTCATTTACCCTTTTATATAAGCTGACCCCAAACCTGTGACTCAATTCCAGGGTGCAAAATTCTAAGTTTGACCATTCTCTACTTTAGGTTATCATAGCAAAGCCTGTCCTGGATGTCTCCTGCATCTTTCTCCTTCCGGGACTGACATCCTTATGTTATTATGGTGTAAATTAAAGTGTTGTTCTTTTTTAATGTTTTAGTGTTGTAAGCTTTTGCAGGCCTACAAACCCATTGGGTTATAGTTGTAACTGATTTCTTTAAAGCTGTAAATGATGGACAATTTTTGGTTTTATTTTGAGGATCCTGCTTATTTTAAATAACAAGTCACTTGATTTTTTCGTTATTACAAATGGTCCCTTCCAAAAACTTTAGCCTTTAACTTAGGACTTTTCCCGACAATTCTTGATGAATAAGACAGTAAACAACATCCCCCCAAACATTTAAATATTCATGGAAATTCTTGAATCATATCACGTTTTTGTCTTTGTGAAGATTTTACTTCAAATTCCTGAACAATACTGTATATCCTTGAAAAACTTCTCATTTAAAAACCCAACTCATAGTCAGTATTCCAAAGTTTCAGACTGACAAGAATGTCTCCTAGAAAAATTTACTGGTAAGTTAAACCTCTTCCAAACATTAACATGTTAGTGTATATTGAGTACTTTCATGGACATTGATCTGTAGGCACTAGTCATTATGGGCAAGTACAAATCCCAATTTGTCTGTTCTTTATTCACATAAGTTAGTAATAAGCGTTTAAGCAATGACTGATTAAAGCGTTCCACCATACCATTAAAGATGCTTCTGTATGAGTGTACATCTTGTTTGATTTATTTCTAGTAAACACACATTTTGTCTAAATAATGTCAGACTGAAAATTCTTTCCTTGATCTGAATGTAAGTCCAGCGGGTAATCCAAATCTACAGAAATACTCGAAACACTATCTTATTTGCAACTGTTTCAGCACGTTGTCTGGTATAGCGTAACATTCAACATTTTCGTAAAATTGTCCAAAATGACTAAAAAATGTACCTATTTTTACTCTCTGAAAATGGGAAATGGACCCAAAATATCTGTTGAAACTCTGTCCATAGGAAATCCAACATAATATTCCTGCTAATGGTGCCTTAGCTTTCTTATTTGGTTTCTTTCTGGCTCCACAGAAAGGCCCACAGTTGTTTAATCCATAGTTTCACAGAAGATGACATTTATACCAGTTAAAAGCATTCATTTTTATTTTTGCCAGTGTTTTTCTTGACGCCCTAAATGTCAGAATAGAATACCATTTATGTGAAGCTTTAATAACTTGATTATTAAAAGTGATGGTAAACAAGTTGATCATAACTGGTAACATTATCTGTTTGAATAAACTTCCTAAACAAAATTCCATCTTTAAGATAAACTCGAGACCACTGCAACCATAAACTTCTTGTCGCTGGGCTTTTTCAGCGGCAACTTTTGTCACGTGGCGGGTCTAATATCAGAACTAGACAGCCAAATAAAATTTTGTCTATATCCACTGTCTTCTTTCTGCATTTTTTATAAGTTCCTTGTGGTATACGAACCCTACCAATTTTGAAACTTATACACTTTTTCAGAAGAAATGTCACCATTTGGGTACAGACCTCCTGCATGTGATGTCTGTGCCATCCTTCTCTTTGGTGGCATCACTTAAATCAATTTATCCGCAGCACCAGCTAGGCGCACGTTCTTCTCCGTTGCCCTAAGTCTTCTCACAGAAACAAATTTCTCACAACCACGAAATTTCTGTTCAATTTGCCCTGAGAAAAGCTCCAGATACAAAGCAAAAAAAAACCAAAAATTCAGCACTGATGCAGAAAGTCCTAACTAAGTCGGCAGGACACCTTTTCTCTGACTCGCTTGACTTCTTAGCGACACCAGTGGAACCACATCATCAAATCTGCAAGTTCCGACCACTGTCATGCTTTTTCACACCATTCTTTACAACCTCCACACGGAAGCTCACTTAGAATAGAGTGACCACATATAACAAGTACACGAACAAGGGGTCACACGGAATCCTCGACAAAAAGTCAGCATTTGGCATGCCTTAGTTCCCTTGCGATTGCTCTAGCTTAAAGTCATATTGTGATAGCACTTCAAGCCATCTAGCCATCTGATTTTCTGGTTCTTTAAGACATAATCCATCTTAATGAATAATGATCACTTCTTCACTAAGAACGAACGTCCTAACAAATACTGTTTAAACATAGTAACAAATGTAAACAACTGCCAACAGTTCCCCCGACGTGTTACACAATAGCGTCTTTGAGCCTTATTCAAAGCTTTTGCTCGCATATGCTATTGGCTTCTCGATACACTGTCCAAGTTTTTTCACTAAACTGCATTTGTGACAAAACTCCTCCTATTCCAAAATTCGACGCATCGCAATCAAGTATGAATAATCCATCATCTTGAGGGTATGCCATGACTTCATCACCAGTTAATGCACTGCGTAAATCGTCGAAACTTTTCTGACATTCATCAGACCATTCAAATGGTTGTCCGGCCTCCAACAACCTATTTAATGGCCTAGCTCTCTTGTGGAAAAATCACGAATATATATCCTGTAGTATGAACAAAAACCAAGAAAGGATCGCAGAGTTGTTAAATCGTACGGCCTTTCCAATTTGCAATACAACTAACTTTAGACTTTTGAGGGCTTATTTCCCCTCCTTACTTACTACATGTCCTAAGAATGACACTTCAGTTTTTAACAGAAAACATTTGCTTGGCTTCAGTTTCATTCCACACTCACACAAACGCGTTAAAACTGTATCAAGCCTATCTAAATGTTCTTCAAATGTGCGGCCAAAAATAATCAAATCATCAAGGTATATCAGCAAAATTTCCCACTGAAGACCTCTCATTACTAATTCCATACATCGTTGGAAGGTTGACGGTGCATTACATAATCCGAAAGGCATTACCAAATATTCAAAATAAAAACCGAATTTTGTAGTGAAGGCTGTCTTTGGCGATCAGCCTCATCAACTTCAATCTGATAATAGGCTGACAAAATATCCAAGCACGAAAAATATGATGATCCCCCTAAACTTTCCAAACAATCACTAATATTAGGTAAGGGGTATGCATCTTTTTCTGTTACGTTGTTTAAGCTGACGATAATCCACACAAGGTCGTGTTGTTCCATCACGTTTCCTGACATATACTAATGGTGACGCCCAAGGAGAATATACTTTCCTGAATAACATTGGCCGCTAACTGATCTTTAATTATTTTCTCTTCTTCATTTGCGAAAGCTTTTGGTGGGCGCCTAGGGCGTTGCTTAATAGGCTTTGCTGCCCCCAGTATTGATGTTGTGCTTTATTACAGATGTACGACCTTAATCATTTTGGTGACTTTGCAAACACATTTGAATGCTTAATCAAAAGATTCTTAAGTTTCACTCTTTGATCATAATTAAGATTTTTCACTGAATTTTCATAAAGCTCATTTAAATGAGATGGAAGCTTTTGAGTCACACTTTTCATTAACAAAACACTCATTTTTCTAACAAAAACTAACTTTTTCAGCATTCTCAATATATCCAAGAGTAGTATTAGCTTCAATTTTACATTTTCATTGCTAAATATTTATTAAACGAATTGGAACACAACCATTTTTAGAATGAGGGTTGACCAGCGTATGGCCAACAATTAAGCTATTTTCACTATCATCACCTGTTTTTAATGGCGTAACAATTCCAAACTCGGTATCAATTTTGCCGCCAGAACAACTTCCTTCTATTATCACTTCACTATTTGCTGGTACAATGACTGACTTTGAACTTTTGACACGCATCACTTTGAAAACTGAAGATTCCATCAACGTAGGATACTTCTTTCCATTTAGACGCAAACCATTTTCTGCACTTAACACAAAATTATTTTCTTGTAGAAAATCAAGACCTAAAAGACCATCTTCTTGAATTGGTGCAATAAACACATTGAACTTAAATATATCCTTATGAATTTTAAAACTCATCACAGTTTTACCTAAAATAGGGAGATACCCTTCATTTGCAACTTCAAGCTTAAAAATTTGGATCAATTTTCTCCAATGATGACGAATATCAGAAGGCACACTATGATAGATATTAGAAGAAACAATAGTAACAACTGCTCCAGTATCTACTACTAAATTTGCACTGATTTCACCAAATTTCACAGGTAATAACAAAGATAATCCATTGCAGGTATCATTAAAATGAATTTTTATCACTTTTTCACTATGATTTTGGACTAACGCAAGGCCGTCTGCCTTAGTCCCACCTAGTTTTCCGCTTTATTTTTATCACTCTGCTGACTCGTGCAATCACGTGCATAATGACCTAAATTATGACACTTATAACACTCAACAGTAGATAAATCCCTTCTTTTGAATTTTTCTGGCTGCATATCTTGCTTTTTAATGACAGACAGAATCTCATCAAATTTTTTATCTATTTCTTTCTTCAAAGACAAAAAACTGCTCTTGAGAAACATTGTTGTTCCCTTGACGAACCATTCGAACTTTGGTGTTTGCCTTAGTTTCATCCTTTCAAACTATAGTACGTCTCCAGAATCTCGCGTGCATTTTCGATACTGGTCGGATCCTTCATCCCTATAGCCAGAGCCATCTGGGAGTCACCCAGACCTCTATAAAATGCCGTAAACAAATTGTACCAATAGTATGATCATCTGCAGTTGGGTAGCCCTTTCGAACCAGACGCTTTATATCTGCAACATACTCCACGAGTTTTTCCCTTGAGTGAAGCTTGACATTTTTCGAGCTCCATCAGATAAGAGGCAGTAGAACGTCTTTCTACAAATCTTGCTGCTAGACATTGCTCAAGCTGTGTGTAAGATTGTTGAGTTTCAGGACTGACCTGGTTGAATACAAACTCTGCTGCATCATCCCTCAGACTATTCAGCAAGCGAAATGCCCTCTCTTTATCACTCCATTGGCATGTTTCAGCCAACACAGCAAATTGAACGTATGAATGCAGTGTATGATGTTTTACCATCAAAAAAGAACCTGATTTGGTAGTGGAACATTATAATCCCGAGAATTTCTTTGGTTACTTTCTCGTAATGCAATGTTCTGCAGGCGACTAAGTTCAACATCTCTTGATTGTAAAATATTTTGTAATTCATCAATTTCATTTGACAATCTCTGGATTTGTCTGTCTCTATTCATCTGAGTTGTATGATATAGACTGTTCAAATTTTCCTTATCTCTTCTAAATTGTTCATTTTCACTTTCTATAATTTCTTGTAATCCAGCTTTTTCACTTTGTAAAATTTTGACAGTTTCATTTAATTTCTCAATATTTGCCAATGCATCAGTTAAATTAGCTTGTAAATCATCATTTTCATCAATTTTTCTGGAAAGTTTTTGACGTAAATCCATTGTAAGTTCTGAATTTTCAAGACGCGATGCTGATGCAGATCTAGCAGATTTCTTAGGTCCCATATTACTGACTTTCTTCTAAAACCTGAGTGTCATCGTCTAGCATAGAAGCACGTAATTTTGCATTATATGATTTTAATTCACTGATTTCATTATTTTTCATTTCTAAAATTTCATTCACTTTGTTACAAAAATCACTAAATTTGCACTTGTAAGATTTTCACTATGACTAACTAGTTCTTTGGAGATGTTTCCTATTTCTAAACAGCACAAAGAAACAGTCTGACGCAATGATTCTAATTCCTTTTCCATTTTGTAAGTCCATTACACTCAAAAGTAGAAAATTTCAAAGTCTTTATCCCTGCGCTGAAGCATGTTAAAGTTCTTATCCCGACGCTGCCACCAGTGTTACGAAATCATTTCACTTTTGTGAAAATGCTTTGTTTATTCACTTTTTTCGCTTAAAAGTCAACCATTTCTGTATGCTGGTACAATGAACAAGTCAAGTCCAAGTGAAAGCAGGATTATATTTATTGCAGTAAATCAAAATAATGCATCATTTTATTTTCTATCAACAGTCAAAACCAAAGTAAAATTCTTAACAACTTCAACAAATACATTTCTTCAATTACTAACTAACTCAACTCAACCAACTCCAACTCACTCCAAAACTCCTCAAAAACCCCAAAACTAACCCAGCTAGAAAAGTTCCCAGCTTATATACCCTTCTGTTTGCGCAAGCTAGGGTGGTGTGCAAAAGTAGACTGTTTGCGCGACCTCTTATTGCGCGACCTCTCCAGTTTTGCACACAACTCATTTGCGCGACCTGAATGTTGCGCGACCTTTTAAAATGCTGACAATGCCTTAACAATGTTCAAAATGGCCTGCAACTGGTTCAGTATACAGACTGTTGTACAATACAAACATTAGTACAAAAATACATAATAGTTATATAAATTTACATCTTGAACACTCAATAGGATAATTATTATCTGTCCAATAATGCATCTTAATAGTGCAAAATATACTTGCAGTAATAAAGATATATGTACTATATATGGCTATATAAGACCAATACATTTACTACTGATTGACATTTCTATAAACTTATAATACTGACTGATAATTCATTAAACAACAGAAATATAATCTCTCCAGCTTACAACATACAGCTCAACATTTAACCAAGTAACCTGTACATAGATAAAGCAGGAAGGAATCCCATTCATAAAATCTGATATGACCAAATTATGCTTTGTTAACAACAATTGAGATGCTGAAGGGCTAAAAATAACTTAAACCTTGTACTTTTAGTCTGCGCGACCTCTTATTGCGCGACCTCTCCATATTTGGAACTAGCATGCCTGGGAAAGCTGATTCTGCGCGACCTTTCCTATTGCGCGACCTTAAGTGTCGCGCGACCTTTGTCTGCGCGACCTTTCCAAATTTGGAATGAGGTATGCTCATAATCTAAAAATAACTGAGCTGTGCCAATATTCTGGACTGTTAATGACTCAATTGTTTTACAACAAAAATGAGTAAAAGTTAACATAAACATTTTAACCAGCTTAGAAATATTGTCCAGATTTACCATCCTAAAAGAATACTCTTCTAGTAAAAGATTAGTTTCAAATTTCATAACAATATTTATTGATACACATGTTCTATTAAAAAAAAAACCTTAAAATCACTTTTTATCATACTTCACGTACTAAATATGTCACAGGCGATGTCATAATTATGAAAAGCAACTGTTGTTCATCGGATTAAAACAGACCACACAAATTTAACTATAAGTGCATCACGTTTTCGATGAATGATTTAAACCACTCTTATAGAATGGTTAAAGCTGATACCATCAACTTGATGTGCTTGTGTCTTTCCTTCACACTGCTTATTCATTGGTTTATGATATACATATCTAGTGTGATTTTTCTGTGTATTGATTACTTTAAATAATGAATAAGCTTAAGAAACCCCGTTTCAACAATTCATTGGATAACATGGATGAAACAATACTTGGTATAAATATATAATGTTCATACAAAACTTTCAGAGATACAATTTTATACCGATTTGAAACAAGCCACTCTTTACCACACGGTGTTTCCAGATTACAAAATATTGACTTCGACAGTCAGTCAAAAGTACACAGCGGCCTTCTTGTATTAATGTGTGGAAAATATTTTTTCAGGCATATCAAATTGGAATATCTACTGTTTACATCGGTGCTATCTAGAAAACTATGTCTTAAACTCCGCGTATAAGACAAGTCCAGTCATACAAACGCGCCTTTTTATGAATGAATTGCGTTCTTAGGATGAAGTCAATTGGCCGTTATGAATAACATTGCAAAATCATAAGTTACTACAAGAAACATTTTCTTGGTGAAAATTTTAGTTTTGTTCCGAAATATTATAAATAAGTAATAAGAAAGAAAAAAATACACGAAAAAAAAACCAATCAAACGGGAAAATCTAGCCCTAGGGTAACTGTCTTGCGGAAACTCGACAGAGCTTCGTTACTGCCGTAAACTGTTACCCTCGAGCAAGATATTCCGGTCTATACCGTCAACCGGTGTAAGACCCTTATAATAGCACTGGCTAAAATTGCCAGATGTTCTATGTTCTCAAAAATGTACCGCGCAGTTTTGAACTGCTTTACATATCCATATAAAAAAGTAAACAAACTTTAAAAAAAAGGAAATGAAATATTATCTTTTGACCGCGTGTTATTTTGGTTCGTACAGTCGTTGAAATATGTGATATTTTTTTAACTGTTCCAGGAATATAAATGAACCCGACAGTTAATCAAGCATATAAGTTCTTCTCAGTAAAATGAGTTATTTTCTTCATTTAGAATTAATGTGATATATCGTATAAAGCTTACATGGTCTCAGTAAATACCACACATACTATCCATAAATTACAAACAGTTGGTGTTATAAATCATTTGTTTAATCCAATTGGAAAAGCGATTTAATTTGCCATAAAGGACATTATAAATAAAATGACAAAATATATATTTTGGAAAAACTATATCACCATTTTCAAAGCGATAATACAGAGTTTATTTATTCATTTATTTATTAATCAATTAGTTAATTTTTGTAATTATTTGTATTTGGAATTGAATAAGGCAATATTTTGTTTCTTTAGAAATAGTTATATATATTTCTAACAATTATTTTATGTGCATCCGTAGCCGAGTGGTTAAGGTCGTTATAACTTCAAACCACTTGTCCATCAACTACTTATATAGTTGTAGTATTGAATATTTGTTAATGAATTATGTTAGATTATATTTATAGAAGTATAACAATATCTCATTATTTTTTTTTTCAATATTTCATCAAAAAGCATTTAATTTGAAGAAATGTTTTAAAGACTTATGTATATAAGGATGTAAAAATAAAAACAGATTTCACTGAATGGTATTGAAATAAACCTTTGTTTTCAGATATTGAACGTTTATCAAAAAACAACATTATTTTGCAATTAGTGATTTTGTAATTACCTTAGAAATAGTCACCAGTAAGATGTTTGTCAACATTCAACCCAGTCATAAATTAAACTGTTAGTTAATAAGCCATTCCCGATGTTATGAATTATATCATATCAGAAACAGTGTATTTGAAAAGAAACCAATATACAAAAACAAATAAAACTGTTAAACAATAAAAGATTGAGACTTTATCTTATTGTCGTTACAATTTTCCTTATCTTTTCCTTATTCGATTTATTACATTATCTTTTCTTTATTTACGTTAATTGTTCTATGCTATTTTTCAATGTTGTCTCACATTATTTCATGTCAGGAAAACGATGCTGACAGACAAATAATGTGAATTAAACATGTTTGTGAAAACTTATACAATCCACATAGGTGTTACGACATTAGATAAAGGAACTATTTTCTGTACACTGAACTTCAATTATTATGTTTTAAAGCAAAAAACACACAAAAACATAAATGTAAAAGCTGTTTGCAGTTTTAGTCAATGACTTTTCCAATTCATTTAGACTGTGGTTTGAGTTTTATTTTGTCAGTTTTTTATTTAATAAAAGTAAGCGATGTGTTATTAAGCAAAATATTTTACTTTTCTTACTTCCTGAAAGGTATTGGCGTCATTTTATTGAATTTTATAAAAGTTAATAATCACTGTCATTACTGTTTAATTGACTTTTTTTTATTATTTAAATTGTTGTCACGGCTCTCGAGATATACGCCATTTAAGTATTTATATTATCAAAACAGCAGGTGTTACGTGCCATTGGGCATCTGTTAATTTTTTTTCATTACTTTATCTCAATGTTCTTTTTACTTTTCTGGTTCTTTTGGGATTATCGTCGCGTTTAGACCGGCGACAAGGGTCGTGAAACATATTTCATATTTACGATAATAATAATTTACAACATTCATAATTAACAGTCTAAGTTAAACTGATTCTAAAATTTTAATCTATTTGTTAATTCAAGAATTAATATTATATCATGGCACATGAGAGAATGTTGAAAACCTTCTCAAAGATTAATGTATATGTAAATAATTATTTTCCAAATCAGTCATATTACTTTAATACATCTAAACATGTTCATTAAGTATAGTCTGATTTTTTTTCCTGCATGATATATCAGAGTAGATTTGTGATTAATCTTAGGAAGACATCTTGCAGGACAAAAATCAATTCGGACATACCGTTGAATTGTGCAAAGATAACTTAGTTATTTAGTGTCTCCGGACTGTCTCCGCTTATCTGATTTCATTTGTTTTACAACAGATATTTCTGATTCATTAGATGAGGCCATTTCGGGGTGTGTAAGGTCTTCTATATATCACTACATATGTCACCGAGAGTCTACAAGAGTAATTAAAATACTTCTGTTTGAACTTTGCCGACAAAATTGTACATTGGACATCATTCTTATAAATACCTGTTTGTATTTTTAAATGAATAATCTTGGTATGGTATATATTTTTGTCTTGTTGTCTTGGGTCTTTGTTCAATGTGGGGAGAATGTGTTGGTAGAGAGACGGGTCATTGATAGGAGAGTGGGGTATTTTGTTAACTACATTTTGTATAACCTGTACTTATTTTGAGGAACGAATACATATTATTCATGCAATTCACATTCCTATTTATAGGTGCTCTTCACGACAATGGTATAAAAATTTACTAATTGAAGGTTCGATTTTCTAATATAATGTTAGTACACTTATATTTCCGCTTTACCTAAAGAAATAAAAGAGGTTGAATGGAGAAATGGTTATGATTTTATTGAGTAGTATTACTTTTTTACATTGCCAAAGCACACTGTCACCTTACTTTAATAATGTAAAAAAGCATAAGTAATAAAGCATTTTACTAGTGCAGGTAAGTTTTGTTAATAGCTCTGTCCATTGTCTTCACGTTTTAGGCATACGCCTACTTTTACCTGACGACCAAACGGTGCTTTTTATTGAATGGCATGAAAGTATCATCATGAAGGTTCCACGATGATCAATGAACTAACTAAACCCGAAACATTTTCGTTCTAAATGGCTTCTGTTATTCTCTACTTTGTAGGTATTTCTATTGTCTTTATAAAAAGAAGGAGCGGGAGACCTATAAATAAATGGAACGAAAATTATTTGGCTTCGGTTTTTTTAAATAAAACACACGCCAGTTGTACAATGGTAATCTTATCGATTTGATTTTTATTGGAAAGTAAAAACTGAAATATCAAATTAAGAGTCATAAGCGGAAAAACAACTGTTGTTCAAGTACACGCTAGCAAATCATATGAAAAGTTAGATTTATATATGTGAAATAATATTGTTCACTTCATTCTGTAATGAATGACTATGGCAGCAACACATCATAAGTAACTGAATAATGTATTTCCTTGTGAAACCTCAAACTGACTGGCGCAAAAGATGTAAGATATGCGTTTGGTGTCGTTGTATATATTTTTTCTTGGAAACAGACAGTAACTCGAACCTTTTTTATTATCTTTCTTTACTAAACTTTCTCAAACATTGCACACTATACCTCGGGGAATTCAAATCAGATTTAATGATATTCACTAACCTCTTTCAGAAATATCCCACGTCAATACAACACAGCAGACAACATAGTAGCAAGAACATTGAAAATACTGTAACCCAACGATTATTCGCGACCAATTAATATTCGCTTCAATCGCGGATGGCCAGGAAGCGCGAATATTTGTTTGCGCGAATAAGTCCGCACGATTTCGCGAATAAATTGGAGAGAAATTTTCATTTTAGACGTTGTTCATGCAAAGCTACTTGACCGGATATTTTCGAATTTTACGGGCACCTGTTAGGAAGTAATGAAATGTTATGAATATTGCCATAAAGCATTAAAACACAGACTAAGAAAACTACTACTATTTTATAAATATCAAAAGAACTCTATGTCATTATAGCAATCAAAAGAAACATCCACATTTTAATACAGTTTATGATATACTAGTAGGCCTATTGTCAATCACGTTCCGTGATCACAATACACTTACCAATACAATATAAGGCTAGGGTATTGTTAATCACATTTAAGACACCAATAATGACCTCAATTATTGAAGATTAAAAGTCGGCTAATGGATTTTACGGCCCCATCGGACTTTCCAATCCGCGATTTTCTTTTCGGAAATCAAGAAAACGCGGAAATAAATATTCTCGAATATGTCCGACCTCCGCAAAACGTGAAAATTTGTATTCGCGAATATAAATTGGGTTACACTGTTTCCCCTTTTTAACATAATAAAATATCTGTTCTAGACGGAAGTGTCGTTTTTCTGTTTTTGAATTACAACACCACTTTCCCCTTGTAACAGTATTGCAGTTCCTTGAAATGCTTTCCGTAAAGTGTTTTACTTTCTGAGAGTGTTTCACTTTCCGTTAGTGTTTTACTTTCCGTTCGTGTTTTATTTAAAATATAATTAAATCAATCATATTAGACGCGAACTTGAAAACTATCTTTAATAATTATAATTTAAATAATAAGCTACTGTGAAATATTTTCATTAAATATATTGGTACATAGGGATTTCGATATTATAGACAATTTAAGGACAAAGATTATTATGATGACATGAACACTTTCTTGCAGTATATGAGTTCAGAATGGCTTTTTCCTTCTGTAGACTTCTATAAAAGCATTATATTATACTTAGGTATGTTTTTAGTGATACGATACTACGGCTATTAAGACCCAGTCCATTACTGACAAACGACTTACTTAAACTTGTCATCATTTACAAAGACCTGGGTGATCTTTTAGATCATTTAGACCATGATATTCAAAAACTTCTAATGTTCAAATAGATTCTCTTGGACCTAAGTATTGTTCAGATATATATACTGCATGCTTTTACAGTACATTGTTGCTACTCAACTGTATGATTAGAACTCATTTTGCACTAGACGAAATATAAGTTCGGACAAAAGTTTGAAGATCGTTCAGCACGACATTATTGTTGTGCTTGTGGTATTTTTAGTTTCAACTTTTCGGCATTTTCTATATGGGTGGTTCCAATATTCCTACTTGAATAATGTTGAATCACCCTTAGGATATGTTGCCTGCTTTTTAAATTTGTCTTTTGACGTCTTATCTGTGATACGCAGGCTTCATAACCTCTGATCCCCTTTCAAAATTCCATTTTATTTAGTTCTGCCCATTGTTTTCTCGTTTAGGGCACACGCTTTTTATTACTTGGGGACCATACGCCGCTTTTCATGGAATGGCACGGAAGTGTCACATTGAAGGTTCCATGATAACCGCCGTATGAACACATCTGCGGATGTTTCTAAATTCAAAATTTTACTATTTCACGTTTAAATGTTGAATTCTGCTTAAGCCGGTGCTAGGGGGCGTGGACGGTTATTTGCACTTTCCAGTACCGTCCATGAACAGGCTCAATCAAACCGAGCCTGCAACATTTTCAATTTTGCCGTGTTGGGCTTTCTTTAGGGATTCTTTATTTATCTATTTTATTCTATTGAATAGCCTCATATAACAAAGATATTGGCCGTTTCCAGACTGTCTCCGTTCAACTGGTTTAATTTGTATTGCAACAGATGGTTCGATTTCATCAGTTAATATCATTGGGAGAGTTTATTAGATCTTGGAATATATCGCTATACAGGACATAATAACAATAACTCAAGTCAGAACGATTTATTCCACCTTTTATATTTAGCTTTAAATGGTCATTATAGAATGTTTTGTTTTGTCTCTTTTTTGGATATTCTGTGTCTATATTTTTGATTCGACATTAGTTAAACTTTTAGTTATTAAACGTTTCAAACATAGTTTTTGCATTATTTTATTTTTTAAGTTATACAAATTAAACAAATGACATGCGAATTTTACGATCAAAATGAAGTGTAAGATTAGAAGGATCTTACCCAGACCGGAATATCTAGCTCGAGGATAACTGTTTACATCTGTAACGAAGTTCCTTCGGTGTTTGATTCTTTTTCTTGCATATTACAATATTTTTCATATTTCGGAAAGAAATACGACAACTTATACTTTCATGCAGAACTTATTTCTTATAGTAGCGTGTGAATTTACAACAATTCATACATAAAAGGCTCGCGGGAATGACGTCATTAAAAGCACGCGATCGGTCTTACACGGGGGTTTAAGACGGGCTTTTCTAGTACCGGTACATGTATTAACAGTACATATTCCTGTTTAATATGCAAAAAATATATGAGAAACTTACAGGATCTTACACAGACCGGAATATTTAGCTCGAGGGTGTTTGCGGTGGTAACGAGGCTCTGCCGGTGTTTGATTCTTTTTCTTGCAAATTAAAATATTTATAATATTACGTAAAAGAAATAACGACAATCAATATTTTCATGCAGCACTTATTTCTCATAGTATCGTAAGAATTTACAACTTCTGGAAAAAAAGAACGTCATCCTATGAAAGCAATTTATTTATAAAAGACTCACGAGAATGGCTCAATTAAAGCACGCGATCTGTCTTACACGGGGTGTAAGACAGGTTTTTCTAGCACCGGTATAAACAATACATATTCCTGCCTGATATGCAAGGATTATACGAGAAACTTACAGGCACTGTTTAAATTTATATAATATCATTTTGGAACCGAATTGACAACTTCATATTTACATGAGCTAGTGTTCGTAAAACGTTCATTTTCTTGAAATGTCTTTTTTGCTTCGATCAGATATAATGATATTAGGTTTTTAAAATGAAATATTTAAACAGTTGATAGGGTAAATATTGACTGTTTAAAAGTTACAAAGGCGATCATTGAAATATATTAGCTCAGGCTTCCTAATCAAATATCTTCTTCCATAATGAATCAATGTTAAGAATATTTGCAAACAGATTTTTTAAAGCTTGAATCAAGAACTAAAGCGTTTAGAAAAAGAATAAGAACAGTGCAAATTATTGCTCCCCGGCTGATAATATATGAAGATTATTTTTGTTGACAAATTCGAAAATAACCGAGTTTTTTTTTATAAATTAACTCGATGCTGTCAATAATTTAGTATATAACAAATTCAGTCTTAAACTGTAATTTTATTAAGGCTTGATATAAAACTTACTGACCATTGTGTAAATTGTTGACAGAGGCGCATAGCGTTTAATGTGTCAGGTCATTCACAAGGCCATTTTTATATATATTCTCATTATTTCGTATGTTATTAATGTAATAAAAATGGCGAATCTTATAAGTGTAATCTCATAATAGAATCTCTCCGACATCACTATGTATCGCTTCGTTTTCCCAATTTCCCCATTTGACATTCAGATATCAATAGATCTCGTCCACGCTCTCTATATATGAAGATTTATGAAAGTGCCGGACATTTTCTCGGAAATATCATTTTGTAGCATCGTCATTTATTGCTCCTTCTAGTGTAAGAGTATAATGAAAATATCGTAAATGTCTTTATTAACTATATGAACGAAATGTAAATGATAACAACATTCAGTAATAACAGATAGAACATGAAATATTGTAGTAACACTATCCTTTATTTAGTTATTATTGTTTTGGATTTAATTGATTAACTGGAAACATCAATGGACTCGTGGCAAAAATTTTATCAGATATTCTTTACTTGCTTGTTGATTAAACTATTTGCATGGATACAAGTCAGGAGAAAATTAAGGATTTTGCTGTAAACAAGTAAGGTAAGATATATAGTGATTTCATATTATATTTTGAAGTTTTCCTTGAACAGATATAAAAATACAATATAAAGAATTCAATGTATTTTGTCATAGCTTAAATTTAAACTGTTTGGTATAGTTAAGGTTGACTGTTCAAGTTTCACATTTTCTGGTCCCGGATTTAGTTTCATTTTACTGCCCCATAAATTTTCAAGAACCTGCGTGTTTTTATTTTCAACTTCGTTTTGTCAGAAGTTGGTAATTTAGCAAAGAGAAGGAAAGTCAAACCAGAATATTGAATGTTTAATCAAGCCAATGTCAGTATCTTTCCTAGATTTAAAGTCGTTAAAGTAAAATAATGTATTTCTTAAACCATCATATTTATATTGAAAATGGCCTTAGTTAAATAACTGGTAAGATAAAATAGACTACACGCGAACTGTTTATTATGGTTTGATGCACAACAGCTATAGTTTCAGTGAAATTACAGTTTTAAAAATAAAAATGTATTTAAGTTGGATAGAAATTTAACCGCCTTTAATCTCAAATGTTATTTCTAACTCTAAAATATATAATGGTTGAAATAAATTGGAAAAAAGTAAATAAAGACAAGTATTACTTGATTTACTCTTGCGGGTTCTTCAAACGCCTTTTTATGTGTTTAATTGTATGCGGACAGACAAATATATTCATTTACAAATTCCACGGTTTCGCTAAATTTGCCTTTTGAAATATCGATTTATATCTTTTTCCATATTAAAATTTCACACTTTAAGAAGTATTGCTATATATGCTAAACAGTTTTCCCTTTATCCGATTGTGATATTTGTGGTGTATGATTCAAGGATGTCTGGAAAGGGTTTTTAATGATGCTTTTGGGTTTTTTTTTTTAATTTAGTGGTTGGGGTTGTTGCTATTGTTATTTTTTAAAGTGCTGTCTGAAAATATACTTTATATATTTTAAATATATTTACAGAGCGTGGAAGATCTTTCTAAGACAAAATACTGAACTACGGTCATTATAACAATGAAATTAGGTAGTCTGACGAATGTTTCAGAAAATTTTATTACAAGCATGGTTTGTAACTTTATCAAAACGTCTCTCCTTATATCAATGACATCAACATTACATCTCATTTGTGTACAATTCATTCATTACCATTTTGTCATTGAATAATTCTTCACAAATGTCGTCTTGCTATCGATCAAATACATTCATGATATTTCATATTTAGTCAGAAAAAATATCCAAAGAAGTTAGCTACCGAAAGCACATTTCAATTATCTTTGCTTGTTCAGGCTGTTATTGACAAATACTTTTAACTATAAATATTTTTTGGACATTCTGCAAACCATTTTATTTCAATGCTGAATTCATAAAACGTTTCTGGTTTAAGAAATCATAAAACTGGTAAAATAAAAATACTATAATAGTTATAATTTTGCGGGACAAGAAATAAGTATTTTCTTTTATGTGTAAGAGCAAAAAAAAGAAATCAATAAGTGTCATAGATGTTGATGCAAAGGTTTCACACTGAATAAAATGTTCAACTCAAAATAAAAAATAAACATGAACATGTTTTCTAACTTGATCACAATTGTTTGTACTACGTTTTCATTTTATATGACAAATATCATCAGATATTAAAGAAAACTATGAATATTGATTTTAAGTAATAAAATATTGGAATACTAAGACAGATGTTTTAAGTTAAAACATTTGAAAAGTAGTAATATATGTTTGATTTAAACTTTCTATAATTAAGTTCGATTGTAAAGAGAACTTCAGGCTTAGTTAAATCACCATCGAGTCTGTTTCCTGAAACATTTGGAACCAACAGTCCTGGCGTCCTATATGGTGACGTAGTTGTGACCTTGGCACGGCTCGAGCCAACGTTCCCTTGATTGAGAGGTAGACACGACACCGTTATTACTAGGCCACAACCCCGTCACTGTGAGTTTGACCGTATGCTTAAAGCATTAATCACGAAAATGTACAGGTTGCCTTACAGTGTAATTCACTGGCTTTCTTTCTTTAATATAGTCACAACAAAAGATTGTTTTATGTTGTTGTTGTTGTTTTTTGACTCGGTTAAGTTATATATCATTTTTAAGAACCTGTTATTCGTTGGTGTCTGTTCAAACAAAATTTAAAACTATAAAACGAAAACATGTCTTTGAATGTCGTGCTTCCTACGAATTTATGCTATATTATTTAATTTTGGATTTATTCAATCTTTTAAATGTATAAATATATGTGCAGTTAATGTGACTTTGTAATATGTTCCGCATACAAATAGTTGTACTAGTTTAAATTCCAATTGTAAATACTTTGTCTTAAATTCACATAATTTAATTTCATGTGCTCTTTTGAGAGTTATAATCTGATAATGTTAATGTCGTTACCTAAATGTAGCTTTAAGATTGCATTAAATGCCCACGGGAATGGAAATCAGATTTTCCTAGGATTATGTAAGAGAACAAGAGCATCTCATATCAGGTGAAATAGCAAAAAGTAGACAAAACATAAACCCCCAGATGTTAAAGAATTTCCTTAGTTTCTTTTCATAATTATATTATGTGTTAGTGTTCGCAAATAAAATAAAGTGGGCTTTTTATCTAGAAATAAAATATTATAATTATTTTTTACAATTATTTCATTATAAGGTAACGGTGCAATAGCCGGTCATCAGTGAGTTAGCATGTGCTCTTTTGTATAAAACACTGTCACTTCCTCTTTAAACAACAAACAAAATGTTAGTAAGACATTATCTGGCAATTTAAATAATTTTCCTTATAGTTCACAGCTTTGATTTTAAATATTTAGGATTTATCTTTTGTTTATTAATTCGAATTCTTTAATGTCTCAGTTTATTTATTTCATGTATCGTAAACATTCATAACTATTTAGCTAAATATCACAATCAAAACGTATGTATATAAGTTTTAGTATCATAATGTAAAGCAAAAATAGAAAGAAATAGAATCCCTAAAGAAAGTCAAAACGGCAAAATTGAAAATAATTTCCGACATTTCAGGGTTCAAACTGTATTATTTTTCTCAAACCAATGATCATCTCTGTATTATAGTAGTGGAGTCCGTGGCCGAGTGGTTAAGGTCGTTGACTTTAAACCACTTGCCTCACACCGCTGTAAGTTTGAACCCTGCAAGTGTCTATGAAGCTATCAAACTGGTTTCCGTAACGTATGTGGTTCAACTTAGGTACCCGCTCGTGCCTAAAATACTGCACGAACCTTTGGTCTTCCTCCACCAGTAAAGCTGATAAGTCATATCATAACCTCTTCTGTGTTGGAGAAACGTAAACATCAACCAAATTATATATTATATCTCATGTTTTTTAAATTTATATTGAGAAGGTATTATCTCCCTTGTTATAAAAGTTTTTGAGCTGAATATCTTTATATATTTCAGGTGTTTCGTCGCACTGAGCATAGTGGATAGATTTCAAAAGTGTGCCATTCCGTAAGTACTCTCATTATATTCGAGTAACGTAGACTGATTGAAAAGAAAAATCGTTTAGTAAAATAAGATGTCTTTGATTTAATTTTGAATATATAAAGGAATTGAACTTTATTTCTGTAAAAAAGATGACAATTAATCATTTTGCTTTTTGTACATATAACGTTAAACAACACATTACATATTTTGTAGAGACCTTCCTTTAGTTATATAAGATTCTTATTCTTGTAGTTATTTAAATAATTTTACTTGAAAAAAATCGATTGAAAGATGTTTAAAATTTAAATGATCTTATAAAACATATACATTTTCCACCTACGAATTGCAATATTACATCGTAAATGTCATAGAAGTTAAGTCAGATCAAGAAGTTATTTAGAGGTCAATTTTCGGCTAAGTACCTTCTTGTTGATTCATAGTTTCAGTTTTTATTAAACCAGGGCATGTAATATGCAACTGGTCATAACAAACAAATGAAAAGAAAGTAACAGTCAAAAATCAACTAATATCACAATAAAATACAATTTTGACTAGATAAATATAAACAAATAAGGAGATAATATTGTTCGTTTCAACTACTGAATTCAATACTATTTTACATTGTAATAAATGGTAGAGGGAACGGAGAATGAGAAGTATTATCTAAATATTAACATAATGTCTTTTTTACAAAATAAAGATAGTTTTAGTAGATTTTTATCACAAATATTAATTAATCAGTCACGTTTTAAAAAATGGGATGAATATAAAAACTCGAAAGAAGATATATACGTCTAATGTCATTTAAGTACGTACATTCAAATAAGTAGTGAAATTCATCACCAATAGCTCGATACAGACACAAGGAACAGAGCGTATTATTATGATCAATTACCAATGACTGTATTTTTCAGTTGATAATGGGTGATTTATTGCTCTAAATTTACATAAATATTTGCCTATGTCAAATGTTAGTATATTTAATAGATATTTTTGAAAAGAGTGAGTATTTTTTATATGTACAACACATTAAGCATTTAGAAAATGTATCAATAGTACTATTCCAATCTTGATCAAAATTGATCATGTTGTTTAAGCTTCTCAATACTTTTAAAATGATTAATATTATTTACTTTCTGTAGATGAAAATATTCTGAAATACACAGATTATTAAGCGTTTCTTTCACAAATGTTATTCATTTAGAATTAACAATATTCCCAGAGGACAAAGACATTATTGTTTTATACAGAAGTTTACATATCTTATTTTCCTGACCATTAATAATCAAACGACTTACTTTAACTCAATTTGCTCTAAACGAAACATCAATATAAGCATACATTTAGGGAGCCTTAACAATACCAAATGTTTAATGTCACAAGACCGTTTCCAGTCATCTGATTTATTTTGCGTTACAACAGATGAGTCTGTTCATCAAGTTATGCCATTGGGAGTTTATCCGATTTTGTAAATATCACCGTTCTCGACAGAAAATACAGTATCCCACTTGTGAGTAGTATCACATCTGTGAACTTATTTCTAAAATGTTGAAACTCTTTTCAAAATACAATGTATTTGTTTGCTTGCTATTTACGATTCATTTTGTTTTGACATTTGTAACGAGTTTATTAACCGACGCTTGTTTGAACTGGAGTAAAAATATTGCAGATATATAAATAAAGAATTATACCGCAGAAAATACAAAAAAGTACCCACGCCATTTAATGATGATATTTATTGATGCACCTGTTCTTTTAAAAAAACGTTGAAAATTATAAATACCTAATCAATTTTATTATCATAATTCATGTACTAGGTGATAGGTGATGTCAAAATTACGGAAAGCAACTGTTGTTCATGAGATATAAACAGACCACACAAATTTAACTATACGTGCATCACGTTTTTTACAGAATGATTTAAAACACTTTAACCTTATATTAAATTTTACGATTAAGCCATCAACTTGATGTGCTTGTCTTTACTTCACGGTTTATAATATATATATCTAGTGTGTTTTTTCCTGTGTATTGATTACTTTAAATATGAATATGCGTACGAGAGCCCATTTCAACAATTTATTTGAATAACATGGATGAAACAATACTAGGTATAAATATATAATGTTCATACAATACATGAAGAAAATTTTCAGAGATACAATTTTATACCGACTCTCCACACGGTGTTATCAGATTACAAAATAATGACGTCGACATTCAGTCTCATGTACACATCGGCCTCCTCTGTACACTTCCTGTATTTCTGTATTGAAGATATCTTTTCCTTACATATCAAATTGGATTATCTACTGGTTATAAAGTTGAAAAATCATAAGTTACTATAAGACACATATTTTAAATGAAAAATATCAGTTTTCTTATTTTGTTCTGAAATATTATAAATATATAATATGCAAGAAAAATAAAACAAACAAACGGGGAAATCTAGCTCTCGGGTAACTGTTTAGCGAAAAGCTTCGTTTCTGCCGTAAACTGTTACCCGAGAGCTAGATATTCCGGTATGTACCGACAACCGGTGTAAGACCCTTATAATAGCACTCCAATGTTTTCCTGGCTAAGAGTGTTCACATTGCCAGATTGTTTGATATTCTCAAAAATGTGACAGCGCAGCTCCCACTTAAGATAGGGAGAATACAGAAATTCATAGGTGCTTATCAATTTCGATTTAATAACTTTCGGCCTTCCACTTTCAATAATTCCCAGACACTGTGCTCTAAATTTTGTTATTATGTCGAGCGTGAGATCGACTTTCCTGAACCTTGGTTAAGAATTTACACCTTAATATCAAATATTGATACAGTTTAAGCAAATAGGTATTGTTTTAAGCCGCATGCCTCCATATGAGCTAACACTTCTACAAGAAAATCAAACTTGCGAAAAATGTACAAATACATTAAAAGAAGTGAAAAAAATTATTTACAATTAAAATAATAATTTTCATTTTATATGCGATTTTTGACATATTTTGCAGTATTAACCACCATATTTGTACTACTTTTCTAACGCAGTAAGGGCTATTATTACATATTTTGATCTCATTTTGTTAATTTACGTAGATTGATAGATCCCTAATCTGACATTTAATTGAATAACAATAGATTTAATCACAAACATGTGCTCTTTTGTTGTGATGAAATTCTAATTGTATTTACTGAACTAGACAGTTTAGTGATCTTTGCATTGCTTAGTGCCGTTTGCATTTGTAAATTGCTTTTCTTTGTTCGCTTCACAATAGTATAACTTTTTATTACATTACAATTTCAAAATTTTCATGAAAATTTGTATAAATCTGAACCCCTGCTGCCTTTATTTCAGAATGCAAATAATCACTGAACTTTATTTTAAAATAACAACCAACTTACTGATTCTTCTTAGAAATACCTCTTTTTGATTTATCTCTAAAATCAGATTAATTTTGACAATATGCATATTAAACTATTTTAAATATCCATATAAAAGTTATCAAACTTAAAAAGGGAAATAAAATATTATTCTATTACCGTGTGTAATTTTGGTTTGTACAGTCGTTGAAATATGTGATATTTTCTGAAACAGTTCCAGGAATATAAATGAACCCGAAAGTTAATCAAGCAATAAGTTTTTCTCTTAAAATGAGAATTTTTTTCATTTAAAATTAAATGTGTATTTCTAAAGGTAATGGTCTCAGAAAATCCAACTCTATCAAAAATTAAAAACGTTGGTTTTATAAATTTTTCGTTTAATCCAATTGGAAAAGCGATTAATTTGCCATAAAGGACATTATAAATAAAATGACAAAATATATATTTTGGAAAAACTATATCACCATTTTCAAAGCGATAATACAGAGTTTATTTATTCATTTATTTATTTATTAATTAGTTAATTTATGTAATTATTTGTATTTGGAATTGAAAAAGGCAATATTTTGTTTTCTTTAGAAAAAGTTATATATATTTCTAACGATTATTTTATGTGCATCTGTAGCTCAGTGGTTAAGGTCGTTAACTTCAAACCACTTGTCCCTCAACTACTTATATAGTTGAAGTATTGAATATTTGTTAATGAATTATGTTAAATTATATCTATAGAAGTATGACAATATATCATTTTTTTTTTTTCAATATTTCACCAAAAAGCATTTGATTTGAAGAAATGTTTTAAAGACTTATGTATATAAGGATGTAAAAATAAAAAATATATTTCACTTAAAGGTATTGAAATAAACCTTTGTTTTCAGATATTGAACGTTTATCAAAAAACAACATTATTTTGCAATAAGTGATTTTGGTAATTACCTTAGAAATAGTCACCAGTAAGATGTTTGTCGACATTCAACCCAGTCATAAATTAAACTATTAGTTAATAATCCATTCCGATGTTATGAATTATATTCATATCAGAAACAGTGTATTTTGAAAAGAAACCAAATATACAAAAACAAATACAACTGTTAAACAATAAAAGATTGAGACATTATCTTATTGTCGTTATAATTTTCCTTATCTTTTCCTTATTCGATTTATTACATTTTTTTTCTTTATTTACCTTAATTGTTCTATGCTATTTTTCAATCTTGTCTCACATTATTTCCTGTCAGGAAAACGATCCTGACAGACAAATAATGTGAATTAAACATGTTTGTGAAAACTTATACCATCCAAATAGGTGTTACGACATTAGATAAAGGAACTATTTCCTGTACACTGAACTTCAATTATTATGTTTTAAAGCAAAAAAACACTCAAAAACAATAAATGTAAAAACTGTTTGCAGTTTTAGTCAATGACTTTTCCAATTTATTTAGACTGTGGTTTGAGTTTTATTTTGTCAGTTTTTTATTTGATAAAAGTAAGCGATGTGTTATTAAGCAAACTATTTTACTTTCTTTACTTCCTGAAAGGTATTGGCGTCATTTTATTAAATTTTATAAAAGTTAATAATCACTGTCATTACTGTTTAATTGCTTTTTTTATTATTTAAATTGTTGTCACGGCTCTCGAGATAAACGCCATTTAAGTATTTATATTATCAAAACAGCAGGTGTTACGTGCCATTGGGCATCTGTTAATTATTTGTTTATTACTTTACCTCAATGATCTTTTACTTTTCTGGTTCTTTTGGGATTATCGACGCGTTTAGACCGGCGACAAGGGTCGTGAAACATATTTCATTTTTACGATAATAATCATTTACGAAATTCATAATTAACAGTCTAAGTTAAACTGATTCTAAAATTTTAATCTATTTGTTAATTCAAGAATTTATATTATATCATGGCACATGAGAGAACGTTGAAAACCTTCTCAAAGATTAATGTATATGTAAATAATTACTTTCCAAATCAGTCATATTACTTTTATACATCTAAACATGTTCATTAAGTATAGTTCTGATTTTTGTTTCCTGCATGATATATCGGAGTAGATTTGTGATTAATCTTAGGAAGACATCTTGCAGGAAAAAAATCAATTCGGACATACCGTTGAATTGTGCAAAGATTACTTAGTTATTTAGTGTCTCCGGACTGTCTCTTCTTATCTGATTTCATTTGTATTACAACAGATATTTCTGATTCATTAGATGAGGCCATTTCGGGGTTTGTTAAGGTCTTCTATATATTCACTACATATGTCAACCGAGAGTCTACAAGAGTAATTAAAATACTTCTGTTTGAACTTTTGCCGACAAAATTGTACATTGGACATCATTCTTATAAATACCTGTTTGTATTTTTAAATGAATAATCTTGGTATGGTATTATATATTTTTGTCTTGTTGTCTGGGGTCTTTGTTCAATGTGGGGAGAATGTGTGGGTAGAGAGAAGGGTAATTGATAGGAGAGTTGGGTATTTTGTTAACTACATTTTGTATAACTTGTACTTATTTTGAGGAACGAATACATAGTATTCATGCAATTCACATTCCTATTTATAGGTGTTCTTCACGACAATGGTATAATAATTTACTAATAGAAGGTTCGATTTTCTAATATAATGTTTGTACACTTATATTGCCATTTTACCTAAAGATAATAAAAAGAGGTTGAATGGAGAATGGTTATGATTATATTGAGTAGTATTACTTTTTTATATTGCCAAAGCACATTGTCTCCTTACTTTAATAATAAAAGTATTTTACTAGTTGCAGGTAAGTTTTCTAAACAGTTCTGTCCACTGTCTTCACGTTTTTTGGCATACGCCTTCTTTTATCTGACGACCAAACGGCACTTTTCATTGAATAGCATGAAAGTATACATCTCGAAGGTTCCACGATGACCACATTAGCGGATGTTTTTTAAATATAAAAGTTCACCTTTTTCATGTTTTAATTAAAGGAAATAAAAGAGGTTTACATTGCCAAAGCACACTGTCTCCTTACTTTAATAATAAAGTATTTTACTAGTTTGCAGTTAATTTCCAAGGTAAGTTTTTGTAAATGGCTCTGTCCATTGTCTTCTCGTTTTTGGCATACGCCTTCTTTTAATGACGACCAATCGGCGCTTTTCATTGAATGGCATGAACGTATCATCTTGTTTATTTAAATTTGAATTCTGCTCAAGCCGTTGCTTGTGGGTGAGGACGATAGCTTGCAAATACCAGTACCATCAATGAACTTACTGATCCTGAAACATTTTCGTTCTTAATGGCTTTCTGTTTTTCTCTACTTTGTAGGTAACTCTGTTATCTTTATAAAAAAGCGGGAGACCTATAAATAAATAGAACGAAAATTATTTGATCAGATCATATCATATGAAAAAGGTGGATTTATATTTATGAAATAATCTTGTTCTCTTCTTTCTGATACATGTGTGTAATGTACGTCTATGGCAACAGCACTTTATAAGTAACTCAATGCTATATTTCATTGTAAAAACTCAAACTGACTTGAGCAAAAGATGTAAGATATACGTTTGGTGTCGTTGTATATTTTTTCTTGTAAACAGAGAGTAACTTGAACTTTTTTTTTATATTATCTTTCTTTACTAAACTTTCTCAAACAGTGTACAGTATACCTCGGGGAATTCAAATCAGATTTAATGATATTCACAAGCCTCTAACAGGAATATCGCACCTCAGTACAATACAGCAGACAACAAAGCAGCAACAGCATTGAAGATATTTCCCTTTCTAACATAAAATAATATTTTTTTGTTCTTTTTTTTAAATACACAACACCACTTTCCCTTGTAACAGTATTGCAGTTCCTTGAAATGCTTTCTAGAAGTAAGTGTTTTACTTTCCGTAAGTGTTTAACTTTCTGTGAGTGTTTTACTTTCCGTAAGTGTTTAACTTTCTGTTAGTGTTTTACTTTCCGTAAGTGTTTTACTTTGAAATATAATGACATTCATCCTATCAGGCGCGAACTTGAAAAGCATCTATAACAATTATAATGATAAAAATAACCTAATGTGAAATATTTACAGAAATTATTTTGGTACATAGGGCTACATATTGTCTATTTATTTTCCTAAATCTTTTATCATTTCGATTTAAATTTATAATAGTTTTTTATGTAATTGAGCAGAGTCTCTCTTCAATATCACTATTGTACATAGATTTAAACCAATATGATATGTGACATGCTCTGTTATGATAGAAAATGGTTTGTTGTTGATTTTTAGCAAGGTATATACATTGTGAAGGAAAATGATTATTATGATGTCGTGAACATTGTCTTGCAATATGAGTTCAGAATGGCTTTTTTTCTGTAGACTTTTATCAAAAAAGCATTATATTATTCTTAGCAATGTTTAAGAATTTATATTACGATTTTTCAAAAGACCCAGTCAACCACTGGGAAACAATTACTTAAACTTGCCATCATTTACAAAAGAACTTGCTGATATTTTTGTTGGCATGTATACATATACTGTTGTGCACGCTCGGAAAAGGGCTTTTAAATCTACATTACCACTTTTAGCCGAAATTATTCAAAGATGCTCGACGTATTCGTGTGGAATGAAAAATCCGATTTTCAATTTAATAAGCGTTAACCTGTGCGGTGTTTATAACTTAACTAACACTAGACTCACGGTCTGGTTTACAAAAAGTTCAGCCATTTAGACCAAATGAATATCCAAACCTGTTGGAACACTCCCTTGGGCTAAAGTATTGTTTCATATATGCAATATACCGTGCCTACTTTTAAAGACATTTTTTGCTTCCAACTGTAGAATTGAAACTAATTTTGCAACTAAGACATATAAGTTCGGACAAAAGTTTGAATAGCTTCATATAACAAAGATATTGGCCGTTTCCAGACTGTCTCCGTTCAACTGGTTTAATTTGTATTGCAACAGATGGTTCGATTTCATCAGTTAATACCATTGGGAGAGTTTATTAGATCTTTGTATATATTGCTATACAGGACATAATTACAATAACTCAAGTCAGAGCGATTTATTCCACCTTTAACATTTGGCTTTAAGGGGTCATTATAGAATGTCAGTTTGTTTTCTTTTGTCTCTTTTTTGGATATTCTGTGTAAATATTCTTGATTCAACATCGTGAACTATAAGTAATTTAATTAACATTTCAAACTTTTTTATTACTCTTTAATGTAACACAAATTAAAGTGATGTGCAAATTTTACCAGCAAAATGTATTGTTAGATTATAGGGATCTTACACAGATCGGAATATATAGCTCGTGGTTAACTGTTTACGGCGGTAACGAGGCTCTGCCGGTGTTTGATTCTTTTTCTTGCATATAAAAATATTTATTATATATCGGAAATAAATACGACAACTTATATTTTCATGCAGCACTTATTCCCGCGGGAATGACGTCATTAAAAGCACGCGATCGGTCTTACACGGGAGTGTAAGACGGCTTTTCTAGTACCGGTATAAACAGTACATATTCCTGTCTGATATGGAAGAAATGTAAGAGAAACCTACATAAACTGTTTAAAATTATGTTATATAATTTCTTCAGAATATCTGTATATTGGAACCAAATTGACAACTTCATATTCACATGAGCTAAAGTGTATCTTTATATTGGAACCGAATTGACAATTTCATATTCATATGAGCTAGTGTGCGTAAAACGTTCACTTTCTTGAAATGTCTTCTTTGAATCGATCAGATATAACAATAACAAGTTTTTAAAATGAAATATTTAAACAGTTGATAGGGTAAATATTGACTGTTCAAAAGTTACAAAGGCGATCATTGAAATATATTAGTTCAGACTTCCTAATCAAATATCTTCTTCAATAATGAATCACTGTTAAGAATATTTGCAAACAGATTTTTTAAAGCCTGAATCAAGAACTAAAGCGTTTAGAAAAAAATAAGAACAGGGCAAATTGTTGCTCCCCGGCTGATAATATATGAAAATTATTTTTTGTTGACAAATTCGAAAATAACCGAGTTTTTTTATAAATTAACTCGATGCTGTCAATATTTTAGCATATAACAAATTCAGTCCAAAATTGTTATTTCATTCAGGCTTGATATAAAACTTACTGACCATTGTGCAAATCGTTTAATGTGTAAGGTCAATCACAAGGCCATTTATATATATTCTCATTATTTCGTACGTTATTAATGTAATAAAGAATGGCTAATCTTATACGTGTAATACACTCATAATAGAATCTCTCCGACATCACTTTGTATCGCTTCGTTTTCCCAATTTCCCATTTGACATTCAGATATCAATTGATCTCGTCCACACTCTGTATATATGAAGATTTATGAAAGTGCCGGACATTTTCTCGGAAATATCATTTTGTAACATCGTCATTTATTGCTCCTTCTAGTGTAAGTGTATAATGAAAATATCGTAAATGTCTTTATTAACTATTTGAACGAAATGTAAATGATAACAACATTCAGTAATAACAGATAGAACATGGAATTTTGTAGTAACACTATCCTTTATTTAGTTATTATTGTTTTGGATTTTATTGATTAACTGGAAACATCAATGGACTCGTGGCAAAAATTTTATCAGATTTTTTTTACTTGCTTGTTGATTAAACTATTTGCATGGATACAAGTCAGGAGAAAATTAAGGATTTTGCTGTAAACAAGTAAGGTAAGACATATAGTGATTCCCTATTATATTTTGAAGTTTTCCATGTAAAGAATTTTATGTATTTTGTCATAGCTTAAATTTAAAATGTTTGGTATAGTTAAGGTTGACTGTTCAAGTTTCACATTTTCTGATCCCGGATTTAGTTTCATTTCACTGCCTCATAAATTTTCAAGAACCTGCGTGTTTTAATTTTCAACTTCGTTTTGTCAGAAGTTGGTAATTCATGCAAAGAGAAGGAAAGTCAAAACAGAATATTGAATGTTTAATCAAGCCAATGTCAGTATCTCTTGTTAAAGTAAAATAATGTATTTCTTAAACCATCATATTTATATTAAAAATGGCCTTAGTTAAATAACTGGTAAGATAAAATAGACTACACGCGAACTGTTTATTACGGTTTGATGCACAACAGCTATAGTTTCAGTGAAATTACAGTTTTAAAAATAATTTGGATAAAAATTAAAATGCCTTTAATCTCAAATGTTATTTCTAACTCTAAAATATATAATGGTTGAAATAAATCGAAAAAAAAAGTTTTACTTGATTTACTCTTGCGGGTTCTTCAAGCGCCCTTTTCATGTGTTTAATCGTATGCGGACAGTCAAATATATTTATTTACAAATTCCACGGTCTCGCTAAATTTGCTTTTTGAAATATCGATTTATATCCTTTTCCATATTAAAATTTTACACTTTAAGAAGTATTGCTATATATGCTAAACAGTTTTCCCTTTATCCGATTGAGATATTTGTGGTGTATGATTCAAAGATGTCTGGAAAGGGTTTTTAATGTTGCTTTTGGGTTGTTGTTTTTTTTTTAATTTAGTGGTTGGGGTTGTTGCTATTGTTATTTTTTAAAGTGCTGTCTGAAAATATACTATATATATTTTAAATATATTTACAGAGCTTGGAAGATCTTTCTAGGACAACATACTGAACTACGGTCATTATAACAATGAAATTAGGTAGTCTGACTAATGTTTCAGAAAATTTTATTATAAGCATGGTTTGTAACTTTATCAAAACGTCTCTCCTTATATCAATGACATCAACATTACATCTCATTTGTGTACAATTCATTCATTACCATTTTGTCATTGAATAATTCCTCACGAATGTCGTCTTGCTATCGATCAAATGCATTCATGATAATTCATATTTAGTCAGAAAAAAAATATCCAAAGAAGTTAACTACCGAAAGCACATTTCAATTATCTTTGCTTGTTCAGGCTGTTATTGACAAATACTTTAAACTATAAATATTTTTGGACATTCTGCAAACCATTTTATTTCAATGCTGAATTCATAAAACGTTTCTGGTTTAAGAAATCTATAACTTGTAAAATAAAAATACTATAATAGTTATAATTTTGCGGGACAAGAAATAAGTATTTTCTTTTGTGTGTAAGAGCAAAAAAAAAAAAGAAATCAGTATGTGTCATAGATGTTGATGCAAAAGTTTCACACTGAGTAAAATATTCAATTCAAAATAAAAAATAAACATGAACATGTTTTCTAACTTGATCACAATTGCTTGGACTTTACCTTAATTTCTGACTCTGCCAAAATGTAAAAGTACTACGTTTTCATTTTATATGACAAATATCATCAGATATTAAAGAAAACTATGAATATTGATTTTAAGTAATAGTATATTGGAAGACTAAGACAGATGTTTTAAGTTAAAACGTTTGAAAAGTAGTAATATATGTTTGATTTAAACTTTCTATAATTAAGTTCGATTGTAAAGAGAGCTTCAGGCTTAGTTAAATCACCATCGAGTCCGTTTCCTGAAACAATTGGAACCAACAGTCCTGGCGTCCTATATGGTGACGTAGTTGTGACCTTGGCACGGCTCGAACCATCGTTCCCTTGATTGAGAGGTAGACACGACACCCTTATTACTAGGCCACAACCCCTTTACTGTGAGTTTGACCGTATTCTTGAAGTGAAGCATTAATCACAAACATGTACAGGTTGCCTTACAGTGTAATTCACTGGCTTCCTTTCTTAAATATAATCACAACAAAAGATTGTTTTATGTTGTTGTTGTTGTTGTTGTTTTTTACTCGGTTAAAAATAGTTGTACCAGTTTTAAATTCCAATTGTAAATACTTTGTTTTAATTTCACATAATTTAATTTAATGTGCTCTTTTGAGAGTTACATTATCTGATAATGTAAATGTCGTCACCTAAATGTAGCTTAAGATTGAATTAGATGCCCACGAGAAAGGAAATCCTGAAAGCCTTAAAGGATCATGTAAGCGAACAAGAGCGTCTCATATCAGGTGAAATAGAAAATAGTAGACAAAACATAAACTATCAAATGTTAAAGTATTTCCTTAGTTTCTTTTCATAATTATATTATGTGTGAATTTTTCGCGAATAAAATAAAGTGGGTCATTTATCTTAGAATAAGATATTATGATTATTTTTACAATAATGTCATTATAAGGTAACGGCACAATAGCCGGTCATCAGTGAGTTATCACGGCTTTTTTGTATAAAACACTTTCACTTTCTTTTTAAACAACAAACAAAATGCTTGTAAGACATTATCTGGCAATTTAAATTATTGTCCTTATAGTTCACAGCTTTGATTTTAAATATGTAGGATTTATCTTTTGTTTATTAATTCGAATGCCTTGATGTCTCAGTTTATTTATTTCATGTATCGTAAACATTCATAACTACTTAGCAAAACATCACAATCAAAACGTATGTACATTAGTTTAAGTATGATAAGGTATAGTAAAAATAGAGAAAATAGAATCCCTAACGAAAGTCAAAAAAGCAAAATTGAAAATAATTTCCGACATTTCAGGGTTTAAATTGTATTCTTTTTCTCAAACCAATGATCATCTCTGTATTATAGTAGAGGAGTCCGTGGCCGAATGGTTAAGGTCGTTGACTTTGAACCACTTGCCCCACACCGCTGTGAGTTTGAACCCTGCAAGGAACTTTGGTGTGGTTTGTGTGAGGAATCTATCAAAATGGTTTGCGGAACGTTTGTGGTGCAACTCAGGTACCCGCTCGTGCCTGAAATACTGCACGAACCTTTGGTCTTCCTCCGCCAGTAAAGCTGATAAGTCATCACATTAAATCTACTGTATTGGATCGACGTAAAATCCAACCAAAAGATATATTATTTCTGATCTTTTAGTTTCATATAATATTGCGAAAATATTGTCTCCTTTGTTATTAATTTTTTGAGCTTATTATCTTTATATATTTCAGGTCTTACGTTGCACTGAACAAAGTGGATAGATTTCAAAAGTTTGCCATTCCGTAAGTACACTCATTATTTTCGAGCAACGTAGACTGATTGAAAAGAAAAGTCGTTTAGTAAAATAATAAGTTAAATGTTACATTAGATCAGTCCAGGAATATAAGAGCAATACATATGTCATTGAGAGGAAGTACAAATAACATGTATTATCAATTAAAGACTTGAGGAGCTGAATTATATTTACTTCTTGAATAACTACTGGCTGTTCTTATAATAGGGATACTAAATGATGTATTTGAATAACGTTTAAATATATGAAGAAATTGAACTTTATTTCTGTAAAAAGATAACAATAAATCATTTTGATTTTTTGTACATATAACGTTAAACAACACGTTACATTTCTTGTCGTGACCTTCCTTTAGTTTAAGATTATTATTCTTATAGTAATTGAAATAGTTTTACTTAAAACAAAAATTCGATTGTGGGAAACTAATGAAAATATAAGAATAGACATAATTTTCAATTCATGTGTTATGTAGTACAAAGATAATAAAGATTTTTTGTTAAAACTCTAAAATGGTCCTTAAACACATATACATTTGTCAACCAACGAATCGCACTATTACACCGTAAAAAGTCATAGCATTTAGTTCAGACCAAGAAGTAATTTAGAGGTCAATACTCGCCTAAGTAACTTCATGTTGGTTCTCAGTTTCAGTTTAAGTTTTTAATAAACCAAGGCATGAAATATGATTATCACGAAGAAAAGAAATTAACAGTCTGAAATCAACTAATATCACAGTAAAAGAATACAATTATTACTAGCCCAATAAACAAAAATAGGAGATCATATTGTTCATTTCAAATACTGAATGCAATACTATTTTACATTGGGAGAGGGAACGGAGAATGAGAAGTATTATCCAAATTTGAAAATAATGTTTTCAAAAAATAAAAATAGTTTTAGTAGAATTTTTTATCACAAATATTGTTTAATCTGTCAAGTTTAAAAAGAATCGGAATGAAAATAATATGTCAAGTTTAAAAAAAATTAGGACGAATATAAAAACTCGAAAGAAGAGATTTACGTCTAATGTCATTAAAGTACGAACATTCAAATAAGTAGTGAAATTCATCATCAATAGCTTGATACAGACATAAGAAACAGAGCGTATTATTATGATCAATTACCAAATGATTGCCTTTTTAAGTTGGTAATGGGTGATTCATTGTTCTAAATTTACATAAATATTTGCTATGTCAAATGGAAGTGCATCTAGTTATTTTTGAAAAGAGTGAGTATTTTAATGTGTACGACACACTAAGCACTTAGAAGATATATAAATAGAACTATGCCAATCTTGTAAAATTTTATCAGGTTTTCTAAGCTTCACAATACTTTTAAAGTCATTGATATTATCTACTTTCTGTAGATGAAAACATTCTGACCTACATAGATTACTAAGCGTTTCTTTCACAAATAATATTCTTTTAGAATTAACAATATTTCCAGAGGACAAAGACAACAATGTTGTATACACATGTTTTCATATCTTATTTTCCATATCATTAATAATCAAACGACTTAATTCAAAAACGAAATATCAATATAAGAATACAGTTAGGGAGCCTGAACACTACAAAACGTTTAGTACCACAAGACTGCCTTCGTTCATCTTATTTATTTTGCATTACAACAGATGATTCCGTTCATCAAGTTATGCCATTGGGAGTTTATCTGATTTTGTAAATATCACCGTACACGACAGAAAATACACTATCCCACTTGTGAGTAGTATCACGTGTGTGAAATTATTTCTAAAATGTCGAAACCCTGTACAAAACACGGTGCATTTGTTTGCTTGCTATTTACGATTTATTTTGTTTTGTCAATTGTACTTGCCCTTATTTTATCAACCGACGCTTGTTTGAGGGTGATTATTTTCTCAAGTAAAAATGATGCAGATATATTATTAAAGAGTTCTACCGCAGAAAATACAAAAAAGGATCCAAGCCATTTTATGCTGATATTTGTTTACACAACTGTTCTATTAAAAAACGTTCAAAGTCATAAAAAATCACTTTTTTATAATAATTCACTTACTAAATAAGTCATAGGTAATGTCATAGTTGGAAAAGCAACTGTTGTTCATGAGATTTAAACAGACCACACACATTAAATTATACGTGCATCACGTTTTAAAACAGAATTATTTTAACCACTCGTAGAGGATGGTTTTAGCTGATATTAAAGCTTCAACTTAACTTTATACACATTGGTTTATAATATACATATATATTGTTTCTTTCTGTGTATTGATTACTTAAATGAATAAGCGTACGAGAACCCATTTCAACAATTCATTTGGATAAAATGGATGAAACAATACTCGGTATAAATATATAATGTTCATACAATAAATGAAGACAATTTTCAGAGGTACAATTTTATAATTATCAAAATAAGCCACTCTGAACCATACGGTGTGTTCAGATTACAAAATAATGACGTCGACAGTCAGTCTCAAGTACACATCGGTTTCCTCGATACACTTCCTGTATTACTATGTTAAAGGTACCTTATTCTTGCATATCAGATTGGATTATCTACCGTTTATATCGGTGCTAGAAAACTCTGTCTTATACTCCGCTTGTAAGACAGGTCATGTGCTTTAAATGACGCCATACACACGCGCCTTTTCTGAATGAATTGCATTCTTAGGATGACGTCATTTAGCCGTAATGAATAAAGTTGAAAAATCAAAAGTTTCCATAAGAAACATATTCTAAATGAAAATTTTGGTATTCTTATTTTGTTCTGAAGTATTATAGATAAGTCATATGCAAGAAAAATAACACAAACAAACGGGGAAATCTAGCTCTCGGGTAACTGTTTAGCGAAAACTCGAAAACTCGGCAGAGCTTCGCTACTAGCGTAAACCCTTACCCGAGAGCTAGATATTCCGGTCTGTACCGACAAACGGTGTAAGACTCTTATAATAGAACTCCAATGTTTTCCTGGCTAAGATTGCTAACATTGCGCAGCCAGATTTTTATATTCACTAACATGTGTCAGCGCAGCTTCCGCTTAAGGTAAGGAGAATACAGAAATTCATAGGTGCTTATCATTTTCGAATTAATGACTTTCGGCCTTCCACTTTCAATAATTTCTCCCAGTCACTGTGTCTAAATTTTGTTTTTATGTCGTGCGTGAGATAGACTTTCCTGACCTTTGGTAAAGAATTTAAACCCTAATTTGCAAATATTGATACAGTTGAAACAAATAGATATTGTTTTAAGCTGCATGCCGCCAGCCAACAGTTTGTCAAGAAAATCAAACTTGCGAAAAATATACAAATACATTAAAAGAAGTACATTTTGTATTTAAAAAAAATCACAATTAAAATAATAATTTTCATGTTATATGCGATTTTAGACATATTTTGCAGTATTAACCGCTATATTTCTACTACGTTACTAAAGTTCTACTTAGTTACTAAAATAGTAAGGGCTATTTTCACATAGTTTGATGTCTTTTTGGTAATTGACGTAGATTGATAGATCTTTTTTTGCGAATAACAATAGATTAAATCACAAACATAAGCTATTTTGTTGTGGTGACATTCTAATTGTATTTATTGAATTAGACAGGTTAGGGATCTATGCATTGGTTCAGTGTCAATTACTTTCTTTGTTCGCTTCACAAAAGTTTTTCTTTTTATTACATTACAATTTCAAATTTTCCTGAAAATTAGTATAAATCTCGACACCTGCTGCCTTAAAGTCGATCTTGATTTAGTGTTCACATTTAACTGTTTGTCTTAGATCTGTATTTGATTTAACATAAATTTGTTTATTTTACATTTTGTTCTGCATTGTCAGTTTAAAACAATACGTTTAAATATTTATTTCATTTTGGAACCATTGAAGATATTTTGATAAGTTCTGGTCATTTTGTGAACTTATTAAGTCTATAAATAATTTAGTAATTTTATAATAATTAGTACACTGATGTTATTATACAATCAGTCTCTTCAATGGAGTCTTGTGTAGCCTCGTCTCCTCATTTTCAATGTGACGACACCACGATATTAATTCGTTTCGAACACACTCTTTATAATTCAAAATGCAAAAAATCACCGAACTTGTTTTTTTTTAAAAAGCATCACAACCAACTTACTGATCATTCTTAGAAAGACCTCTTTCGATTTATTTCTACAATTAATCTAATTTTGACAATATGCATAATAAACTACTTTAGATATCCATATAAAAAAGTAATCAGAATTAAAAAATGGAAATGAAATATTATCTTTTTACCGTGTGTAATTTTGGTGTATACAGTAGTTGAAATATGTGATAATTTCTGAAACTGTTCCTGGAATATAAATGATCTTGACAGTAAATCAAATATATAAGTTCTTCTCAGTAAAATGAGTTATTTTCTTCATTTAGAATTAATGTTATATATCGTATAAAGCTTACATGGTCTCAGTAAATACCGCACATACTATCCATAAATTACAAACAGTTGGTGTTATAAATCATTTTGTTTAATCCAATCGGAAAGGTGATTAATTTGCCATATCAGACATTATAAATAAAATGACAAAAATATATATTTTGGAAAATCTATATCCCCATTTACAATGCGATAATACAGCGTTTATTTATTCATTTATTTATTAATAAATTTATTTATTTATGTTATTATTTAATTTTGGAATTGGAATAGGCAATATTTTGTTTTCTCTAGAAATAGTTATGTATATTTCTAACGGTTATTTTTATGTGCATCCGTAGCCGAGTGGTTAAGGTTGTTGACTTCAAACCACTTGCCCCTCAACTACACATATAGTTGTAGCAAAGTTCATTTATTAAATATCTGTTAATGAATTAAATTAGATTATATTTATAGAAGTAGAACAATATCTTATTCACATATCATTAAAATTTTGTTTTTCAATATTTCATCAAAAAGCATTTGATTTGAAGAAATGTTTTAAAGACTTATGTATATAAGGATGTAAAACTAAAAATAGATTTCACTTAATGGTAATTGTTATTTTGTTTGTCTGTTTTCATTTTAACGCCTTTTCCCAACAGTATTTCAGTCATATAGGTGGGTAGTTTCCTAACCATCGTTCCTGGAGAGTTACACCAGTTACTGTACTAGACTACCTTCCTACATTCTTAACTACAAACAAATTTCCTGGGCATCGAACCCCGGGAGATGCTTGGTAGTTTAGCAAATAAACCTTTTTTCAGATATTGAACGTTTATTATAAAAAAAAACATTATTTTGCAATTAATGACTTTGTAATTACCTGAGAAATAGTCATCAGTAAGATTGCAAGGCATGATTGTCGACATTCAACCCAGGCATAAATAAAACTGTTAGTAAATACGTCATTTCCGTTGTTATGAAAAATATCATATCAGGAACAGTTGTATTTGAAAATAAACTAGTGTTTTTACTTATTTAACCTTTTGTAAACCATGACAACTGTTAGAATTTCACTTGGCGGGGATTCATTTTATTTACACTGTCTCGTTTATAGGAACATGGTGGGGCTAAGAGTGAGGTTTTGGTTGCACACATTAACCGGTTTTTTTTAAACTCCCCAGCAATAAACTGACGCGTTTCCCAAGGCGGCGCCCCACTGTGTTCCTCAGATGTATGTCTATGTTGTTTCATACTGTTTTGGTGACACTTTTGCTTGTGTCCCTTGTTGTTTTCTCGTCTACGGTAAGTATCTTCCCCATTACCTCTAGTTTTTATTTCTTTGATTAACCACCCCCCCCCCTTCCCCCGGTCTCCTGTCCCCTTCCCCTTTGTGGGCCTATTATTTTTTTCTTTGAATTCCTAATCAGTTACAAATTATTTATCATTTAATGATTAACGTGTCATTGCCCTGTCCTTTTTGTGTTTGGGGTCCGCCTGGGCTCCTTGCCGTTGGTTCTTGTTGCTGGGTCATATGGGGGTTGTGTTCATTGAACGCCGCCTTTCCTTGTTGATCTTGTTTATCATATTTCAAACCACTTGCCCCTCAACTACAAATATAGTTGTAGCAAAGTTCATTCATTAAATATCTGTTAATGAATTATGTTAGATTATATTTATAGAAGTATAACAATATCTTATTCACATATCATTAAAATTTTGTTTTTCAATATTTCATCAAAAAGCATTTGATTTGAAGAAATGTTTTAAAGACTTATGTATATAAGGATGTAAAACTAAAAATAGATTTCACTTAATGGTATTGTTATTTTGTTTGTCTGTTTCATTTAACGCCTTTTCCCAACAGTATTTCAGTCATATAGGTGGGTAGTTTCCTAACCATCGTTCCTGGAGAGTTACACCAGTTACTGTACTAGACTACCTTCCTACATTCTTAACTACAAACAAATTTCCTGGGCATCGAACCCCGGGAGATGCTTGGTAGTTTAGCAAATAAACCTTTTTTCAGATATTGAACGTTTATATAAAAAAAAACATTATTTTGCAATTAATGACTTTGTAATTACCTGAGAAATAGTCATCAGTAAGATTGCAAGGCATGATTGTCGACATTCAATCCAGGCATAAATAAAACTGTTAGTTAATACGTCATTTCCGTTGTTATGAAAAATATCATATCAGGAACAGTGTATTTGAAAATAAACTAAAATACAAAAACAAATACATCTGTTAAACAATAAAAGATTGAGACTTATCTTATTGTCGTTATCAGGAACTAATTTTCCTTATCTTTTCCTTATTCGATTTTTTAAATTATCTTTTCTTTATTAACGTTTATTGTTCTATGCTATTTTTCTATCTTGCCTCACATTATTTCCTGTCAGGAAACGATGCTGACAGACAAATAATATGAATTAAAAATGTTTGTGAAAAATCCAAATAGGTGTTACGAGACTAGATAAAGGAACTATTTCCTGTACACTGAACTTCAATTATTATGTTTTTAAAGCAAAACACACAAAAAACAATAAATGTAAAAAATGTTTGCAGTTTTAGTCAATGACTTTTCCAATTTATTTAGACTGTGGTTTGAGTTTTATTTTGTCAGTTTTTTATTTAATAAAAGTAAGCGATGTGTTATTAAGCAAAATATTTTACTTTCTTTACTTCCTGAAAGGTATTGGCGTCATTTTATTAAATTTTATAAAAGTTAATAATCACTGTCATTACTGTTTAATTGCTTTTTTTATTATTTAAATTGTTGTCACGGCTCTCGAGATATACGCCATTTAAGTATTTATATTATCAAAACAGCAGGTGTTACGTGCCATTGGGCATCTGTTAATTTTTTTTCATTACTTTATCTCAATGTTCTTTTACTTTTCTGGTTCTTTTGGGATTATCGACGCGTTTAGACCGGCGACAAGGGTCGTGAAACATATTTCATTTTTACGATAATAATCATTTACGACATTCATAATTAACAGTCTAAGTTAAACTGATTCTGAAATTTTAATCTATTTGTTAATTCAAGAATTTATATTATATCATGGCACATGAGAGAATGTTGAAAACCTTCTCAAAGATTAATGTATATGTAAATAATTATTTTCCAACTCAGTCATATTACTTTAATACATCTAAACATGTTCATTAAGTATAGTCTGATTTTGTTTCCTGCATGATATATCAGAGTAGATTTGTGATTAATCTTAGGAAGACATCTTGCACAATGAAGGAAAAAAATCAATTCGGACATACCGTTGAATTGTGCAAAGATTACTTAGTTATTTAGTGTCTCCGGACTGTCTCCGCTTATCTGATTTCATTTGTATTACAACAGATATTTCTGTTTCATTAGATGAGGCCATTTCGGGGTTTGTTAGGTCTATATATCACTACATATGTAACCGCGAGTCTACAAGAGTAATTAAAATACTTCTGTTTGAACTTTGTCGACAAAATTGTACATAAGACATCATTCTTCTAAATACCTGTTTGTATTTTTAAAATGAATAACCTTGGTATGGTTTATATTTTTGTTTTGTTGTCTGGGGTCTTTGATCAATGTGGGGAGAATGTGTGGGTAGAGAGAAGGATCATTGATAAGAGAGTGGCTACATTTTGTATAACTTGTACTTATTTTAAGGAACGAATACATAGTATTCATGCAATTTACATTCCTATTTATAGGTGTTCTTCACGACAATGGTATAATAAATTACTAATTGAAGGTTCGATTTTCTAATATAATGTTTGTACACTTATATTGCCATTTTACCTAAAGATAATAAAAGAGGTTGAATGGAGAATGGTTATGATTATATTGAGTAGTATTACTTTTTTATATTGCCAAAGCACATTGTCTCCTTACTTTAATAATAAAGTATTTTACTAGTTGCAGGTAAGTTTTCTAAACAGTTCTGTCCACTGTCTTCACGTTTTTGGCATACGCCTTCTTTTATCTGACGACCAAACGGCACTTTTCATTGAATAGCATGAAAGTATCATCTCGAAGGTTCCACGATGACCACATTAGCGGATGTTTTTTAAATATAAAAGTTCACCTTTTTCATGTTTTAATTAAAGGAAATAAAAGAGGTTTACATTGCCAAAGCACACTGTCTCCTTACTTTAATAATAAAGTATTTTACTAGTTGCAGTTAATTTCCAAGGTAAGTTTTGTAAATGGCTCTGTCCATTGTCTTCTCGTTTTTGGCATACGCCTTCTTTTAATGACGACCAAACGGCGCTTTTCATTGAATGGCATGAACGTATCATCTTGTTTATTTAAATTTGAATTCTGCTCAAGCCGTTGCTTGTGGGTGAGGACGATAGCTTGCAAATACCAGTACCATCAATGAACTTACTGATCCTGAAACATTTTCGTTCTTAATGGCTTCTGTTTTTCTCTACTTTGTAGGTAACTCTGTTATCTTTATAAAAAAGCGGGAGACCTATAAATAAATAGAACGAAAATTATTTGATCAGATCATAGCATATGAAAAAGGTGGATTTATATTTGTGAAATAATCTTGTTCTCTTCTTTCTGATACATGTGTAATGTACGTCTATGGCAACAGCACTTTATAAGTAACTCAATGCTATATTTCCTTGTAAAAACTCAAACTGACTTGAGCAAAAGATGTAAGATATACGTTTGGTGTCGTTGTATATTTTTCTTGTAAACAGACAGTAACTTGAACTTTTTTTATATTATCTTTCTTTACTAAACTTTCTCAAACAGTGTACAATATACCTCGGGGAATTCAAATCAGATTTAATGATATTCACAAGCCTCTAACAGGAATATCGCACCTCAGTACAATACAGCAGACAACAAAGCAGCAACAGCATTGAAGATATTTCCCCTTTCTAACATAAAATAATATTTTTTGTTCTTTTTTTTAAATCACAACACCACTTTCCCCTTGTAACAGTATTGCAGTTCCTTGAAATGCTTTCTAGAAGAAAGTGTTTTACTTTCTGTGAGTGTTTAACTTTCTGCGAGTGTTTTACTTTCCGTAAGTGTTTAACTTTCTGCGAGTGTTTTACTTTCCGTAAGTGTTTAACTTTCTGTTAGTGTTTTACTTTCCGTAAGTGTTTTACTTTGAAATATAATGACATTCATCCTATCAGGCGCGAACTTGAAAACCATCTATAACAATTATAATGATAAAAATAACCTAATGTGAAATATTTACAGAAATTATTTTGGTACATAGGGCTACATATTGTCTATTTATTTTCCTAAATCTTTTCACATTTCGATTTAAATTTATAATAGTTTTTTATGTAATTGGGCAGAGTCTCTCTTCAACATCAAGTCATTTAGCCTACTGTTATACATAGATTTAAACCAATATTATATGTGACATACTCTGTTATGATAGAAAATGGTTGTTGTTGATTTTTGGCGGCAAGGGAGAGGGTAGATATTATAGACATTGTAAGGAAAATGATTATTATGATGTCGTGAACATTTTCTTGCAGTATGAGTTCAGAATGAGTTTTTTTCTGTAGACTTATATAAAAAAGCATTATATTATTCTTAGCAATGTTTAAGATTATACTACGATTTCAAAGACCCAGTCAACCACTGGGAAACAATTACTTAAACTTGCCATCATTTACAAAGAACTTGCTGATATCTTTTGTTGGCATGTATACACATATACTATTGTGCACGCTCGGAAAAGGGCTCTTCATCTACATTACCACTTTTAGCCGAAATTATTCAAAGATTTTCGACGCATTCGTGTGGAATGAAAAATCCGATTTTCAGTTTATAAGCGTATAACCTGTGCGGTGTTATACTTAACTTATTCTATCTCACGGTCTGGTTTAAAATGTAAGTTTAACATATCAGCATTTAGACCATGATATCCAAACTTAGTGTACACATTCCCTTGGGCCTAAGTATTGTTCATATGCATATACCTTTCATGCTTTTAAAGTACATTGTTGCTACTCAACTGTATGATTTGAACTCATTTTACATTAGACGAAATATGAGTTCGGACAAAATTTGAATAGCCTCATATAACAAAGTATTGGCCGTTTTCAGACTGTCTCCGTTCAACTGGTTTAATTTGTATTGCAACAGAACGGTTCGGTTTCATCAGTTAATACCATTGGGAGAGTTTATTAGATCTTTGAATATATCGCTATACAGGACATAATTATAATAACTCAAGTCAGAACGATTTATTCCACCTTTAACATTTGGCTTTTAGGGGTCATTATAGAATGTCTGTTTGTTTTCTTTTGTCTCTTTTTTGGTTTTGTCTCTTTTTTGGATATTCTGTGTAAATATTCTTGATTTGACATTAGTTAAACTGTTAGTTATTAAACGTTTCAAACATAGTTTTTTAGCTCACCTGTCACAAAGTGACAGGGTGAGCTTTTGTGATCGCTTTTCGTCCGGCGTCCGTCCGTCGTCCGTCCGTCCGTCCGTCGTCCGTCCGTAAACTTTTGCTTTTGCTTTAAATCTCCTCATAAACCACTAAGCCAATTTCATCCAAACTTCACAGGAATGTTCCTTTGGTGGTCACCTTTGAAAATTGTTTAAAGAATTTAATTCCATGCAGAACTCTGGTTGCCATGGCAACCGAAAGAAAAAACTTTAAATATCTTCTTTTAAAAAACCGAAAGAGCTAGAGCTTAGATATTTGACATGAAACGTCTTCTAGTGAGTGTCTACCAAGTTGTTCAAATAAAAGCCCTGGGGTCAAAATTGGCCCCGCCCCAGGGGGTCATTGATTTTCCCTATATGCATATAGTAAAAACTTAAAAATTCTCTTTTAAAGAACCCAAAGAGCTAGAGCTAAGATATTAAGCATGAAACATTTTCTAGTGAGTGTCTACCAAGTTTGTTCAAAAAAAAGCCATGGGGTCAAAATTGGCCCCGCCCCAGGGGGTCATTGATTTTCCCTATATGCATATAGTAAAAACTTAAAAAAATCTTCTTTTAAAGAACCCAAAGAGCTAGAGCTAAGATATTAAGCATGAAACATCTTCAAATGAGTGTCTACCAAGTTTGTTCAAATAAAAGCCCTGGGGACAAAATTGGCCCAGTCGCAGGTGGTCATTGATTTTTCCTATATGCATATAGTAAAAACTTAAAAAATCTTCTTTTATAGAACTCAAAGAGCTAGAGCTAAGATATTTAGCATGAAACATGTTCTAATGGGTGTCTACCAAGTTTGTTCAAATAAAAGCCCTGGGGTCAAAATTGGCCCCGCCCCAGGGGGTCATTGATTTTCCCTATATGCATATAGTAAAAACTTAAAAAATCTTCTTTTAAAGAACCCAAAGAGCTAGAGCTAAGATATTAAGCATGAAACATCTTCAAATGAGTGTCTACCAAGTTTGTTCAAATAAAAGCCCTGGGGACAAAATTGGCCCAGTCGCAGGGGGTCATTGATTTTCCCTATATGCATATAGTAAAAACTTAAAAAATCTTCTTTTATAGAACTCAAAGAGCTAGAGTTAAGATATTTAGCATGAAACATGTTCTAATGGGTGTCTACCAAGTTTGTTCAAATAAAAGCCTTGGGGTCAAAATTGGCCCCGCCCCGGGGTTCATTGATTTTCCTAATATGTGTATAGCAAAAACTTAAAAAATCTTCTTTTATAGAACTCAAAGAGCTAGAGTTAAGATATTAAGCATGAAACATCTCCTAGTAAGTGTCTTCAAAGTTTGTTCAAATAAAATCCCTGGGATCAAAACTGGCCATGCCCCAGGGGTGTTATTGTTTTCAACTATATGTGCATGAAACATCTTCTTATGGGTGTCTACCAAGTTTGTTAAAATAAAAGCCCTTGGGTAAAAATTGGCCCTGCTGGGGGGTGAGGGGAAAGGTGGTGGTGGGGGAGGGCAGAGGTCATTGTTTTTCATTATATGTGTGTAGTAAAAACTTAACATCAAGAAACATCTTCTAATGGGTGTCTTCCAAGTATGTTCAAATAAAAGCCCTGGGGTTTAAACTGACCCTGCTCCAGGGGCCGATATACAGGTGAGCGACCTCAGGGCCATCATGGCCCTCTTGTTTATTATTTTATTTTTTAAAGTTATACACATTAAACAAATGACATGCGCATTTTACCATCAAAATGAAGTGTTAGATTAAAAGGATCTTACCCAGACCGGAATATCTATCTCGAGGGTAACTGTTTTCACTGCGGTAACGAGGCTCTGCCGGTGTTTGATTCTTTTTCTTGCATATTAAAATATTGATCATATTTCGGAACTAATATTTTCACGCAGCACTTATTTCTTATAGTAGCGTAAGAATTTTAAACTTCTTGAAAAATTACGCCATCATATGAAAAAATTTATTAAAAAAAGACGTCATTTAAAGCACGAGATCTGTCTTACACGGGGGTGTAAGACATGTTTTCTATCACAGGTATAAACAATACATATTCCTGTCTGATATCAAGAATTATACGAGAAACTTACAGACGCTGTTTAAATTTATATAAAATAATTTCATCAGAGTGTATTGGAACCGAATTGACAACTTAATATCCACATGAGCTAGCGTGCGTAAAACGTTCATTTTTAAATGTCTTCTTTGAATCGATACGATATAACGATAATAAGTTTTTAAAATAAAATATTTGATAGGGCAAATATTGATTGTTCAAAACTTACAAAGGCGATCATTGAAATATATTTGTTCAGGCTTCTTTATAAAAAAGCTTCTTCCATAATGAATCAGTGTTAAGAGTATTTGCAAACAGATTTTTTAAAGTTTGAATCAATAAATAAAGCGATTAGACAAAAATAAGAACAATGCAAATTATAACTCCCCAGCTGATAATATTTAAAAAAAATATTTTTCACAAAATACGAAAATATCCGAATATTTTTTATAAATTAACTCGATGCTGTTTATTTTTAAGTATATAACGAATTCAATCCAAAACTTTAATTTTATTCAGGCTTGATATAAAATTTCCTGACTATTGTGTAAATTTACTTGAAAGATTCGCACAAGGTCATTTTTATATATATTCTTATTATTTCGTACGTCATTTAGGCAATAAAGAATGGCTAATCTTATACGTGTAATATACTGACCTTATCTCATAATAGAATCTCACATCACTTTGTATTGCTTCGTTTTTATCCCAATTTCCCCATTTGACATTCAGATATCAATAGATCTCGTCCACACTCTATATATATGAAGATTTATGATAGTGCCGGACATTTTCTCGGAAAGATCATTTTGAAACATCGTCATTAATTGCTCCTTCTTGAGTAAGAGTATAATGAAAATGTCGTAAATGTCTTTATTAACTATATGAACAAAATGTAAATGATAACAACATTCAGTAATAATTGATAGAACAAGAAATATTGTAGTAACACTTTCCTTTATTTGGTAATTATTGTTTTGGATTTTTGATTAACTGCAAAAATATCAATGGATTCGTGTTCTAACATTTTATTGGATTTTCTAAATTTGCCTGTCGAGTGAATTATTTGCATGGATAACAGTCATGTGAAAAGAAAGGATTTAGCTGTGAACAAGTAAGGTAAAAATATAGTGATTTCATATTATTTTTAATTGAACAGATATTGAAAATGCAATGTAAAGAATTTCAGATATTATGTCATAGCTTATTTAAAATGTTTTTGTATAGTTAAGGTTGACTGTTCAAGTTTCACATTTCCTTATCCCGGATTTAGTTTTTGTATTTTCTGATATACAAAGCTAACATTCAATCTCTGACACAGAAGTTTCACGACAAACCTAACAACAAGTAGTTCTCAAAACAGGTTAAAACTAGCGATTTAAAAGAAAGAAACATTTTTAATTTGTTACAAGTATCCAACAAATTACAACGCATTCAAAGTTGAAAATCTGACTGCCGAGTAGAGGAATATATAGATTCTACATGTCGCGCTGTTTGGGCGAGAAGATTTTCGCTAAATTATTTACTTCAATTTTAAACAACAGGTTTATCTTGAACAAAATACCTCGAAATTAATAACGATTACAAATCCGAAATGTAATGGAAGTTCTAAATTTAGAATGACTTGATTTTATTCAGGCGTTGTTTGTATAACTTCTCCGTAGTGCAGGGTTAACCCGCTCGTCTAGTGTGTGAGAGGTCTAAAGTTCAAATCCCGGTCGAGGCAACCTTTTTTAAGTGTCTTTGTTAAGGAAGTAGCCATGATATGCAAGGATAAAGTGTGGCTGTCATAAAAAAAATGAACATAAATGATTTTTTGATGCAACTCTAGTTATGCAAAATTCCGTATGTATCAAGCTCTGGTGCCTTGCAAGATGAATTATAGTACATAAAAATAAACTTATACAGGAAAATACATACAGATATACAGTACGATTTAGATTGCAAAGATCAGAAAATACCGCAGAGCTTGCAGCCATTTAATTTTCTACTGCCTGATACATTTTCAAAAACCTGCATGTTTTTGTTTTCAATTTTGTTCTGTCAGAAGTATGTATTTCATGCAAAGAGAAGAAAAGAAAAAAACAGAATATTGAATTTTTAATCATGCCAATGTCAGTATCTTTTCAACATTTATAGACGTTAAATTAAGATCTTGTATTTCTAAATAACCATCATATTTATATTGAAAATGACCTTAGTTAAATAACTGACATGATAAGATAGACTACACGTGAACTCTTTATTATGGTTTGACAACAGCTATAGAATCATTGAAATAACAGTTTTAAAATTAAAAAGTATTGCAAGTTCCACTTTTATATGAAATAAAAAGCCTTAATTTTCAAATATTATTTCTAACTCTATAATATATAACGGTAAAAATCAATCAGAAAAAAGTAAATAAAGGCAAGTATTACTTGATTTACTCTTGCGGCTTCATCAAACGTCTTTTTATGTGTTTAATTGTTTGCGGACAGTCAAACATATTTATTTACAAATTCCACGGTCTCGCTAAATTTGCTTTTCGAAATATCGATTTTATATCCTTTTCCATATTAAAAGTTTACACTTTAAGAAGTATTGCTATATATGCTTAACATTTTAAAAGCACGGTGATCCCTTTATCAGATTGAGGTATTTATTGTGTATGATTCAAAGATGAAGGAGGGGTGTTATTGTTGTTTTTGGTGGTTGGGGTTGTTGCTATTATTTAGGGTGCTGTCAGATAATACACTTTATATATTATAAATATTTTTACAGCGCGTGGAAGATCTTTCTAAAACAAAATACTGACCTACGGTCATAATAACAATGAAATTAGGTAGTCTGACGAATGTTTCAGACACTTTTATTACAAGCATGGTTTGTAACTTTATCAAAACGTCTCTCCTTGTATCAATGACATCAACATTACATCTCATTTGTGTACAATACATTCATTACCATTTTGTCATTGAATAATTCTTCACGAATGTCATCTTGCTATCGATCAAATGCATTCATGATATTTCAGATTTATTCAGAACAAAATATCCAAAGAAGATTGCTACCGAAAGCACATTTCAATTATCTTTGCTTGTTCAGGCTGTTATCCTCAAATACTTTAAATTATGAATATCTTTTTGTACACTCTGCAAACATCTTTATTTCAATGCTGCATCCATGAAACGTTTCTGGTTTAAGAAATTATAAAACTTGTAAAATAAAAATGAAAATACTATAAGAATTATAATATTGCGGGATTAGAAATGAATTTTTGTGTGTGTTTAAGGAAAAAAAAGAATTCAATATGTGTCATAGATGTAAATGTATAAGTTTCATACCGAATAAAATATTCAACACAAATAGGGAAAAAATAACATTTATCACATATGCTTGATTTTTACCGCTCAATATTTCGTATGCTTAAAGCATTAATAACAAAAAAATGTATAGGTGGGCTCATTTTGTAATTCACTGGCATTCTTTCTTAGATATAATCACAACATAATATTGTTTTGCCCTTTTTTGACAGTATGACATCATTTATGTTTTCAGTCGGCTAAATTTAGAGATTACCTAGAATTCTTTGGAGAAAACTTTTCTTTTCTGTTCAAAAAATAATTTAAAACTAAAAAACGAAAGCATATCTTTGAATGTCGGCCTATTAATTTATGCTATATCATTTAATTTTGGATTTATTCAATATTTTAAATGTATAAATATATGTGCAGTTAATGTGTTGTATATGTTGTAATATGTCCCGCATACAAATAGATGTACCAGTTTTGAATTCCAAGTGTATAAACTTTGTCTTAATTTTACATAATTTAATTTCATGTGCTCTTTTGAGAGTTACATTATCTGGTAATGTTAATGTCGTCACCTAAATGTAGCTTTAAGATTGCATTAAATGCCCACGGGAATGGAAATCGGATGTTCCTGAACACCTTAAAGGATTTTGTAAGAGAACAAGAGCATCTCATATCAGGTGAAATAGCAAATAATAGACAAAATATAAACTATCAAATGAGAATGTATTTCCTTAGTTTATTTTCATAATTATATTATGTGTTAGTTTTCGCGAATAAAATAAATGGGTTGTTTATCTAGGAACACAATATTATGATTATTTTTTGCAATAATGTCATTATAAGGTAACGGGACAATAGCCGGCCATCAACTGGTGAGTTAGCATGTGCTTTTTTGTATAAAACACTTTCACTTCCTTTTTAAACAAGAAACAAAAAGCTAGTTAGACATAACCTGGCAATTTAAATTATTTTCCTTATAGTTCTTAATTGATTTTAAATATGTAGGATTTATCTTTTGTTTATTAACTCGAATACCTTGATGTCTCAGTTTATTCATTTCATGTATCGTAAACATTCATGAGTATTTAGAAAAAAAATCACAATCTTTTTATGTACATAAGTTTAAGTATCATAAGGTATTATTAAAAAATAGAGAGAAATAGAATCCCTAAAGACAGTCAAAATGGCACAATTTCCAACATTTCATGGTTCAAATTATATTATTTTTCTCAAACCAATGATCATCTTTGTTTTATAGTATAGGAATCTGTGGCCGAGTGGTTAGGGTCGTTGATTTTAACCCAAATGCCCCACACCGCTGTGATTCTGAATCCTGCAAGGGTCTTTGGTTCGTGTGAGGAAGCTATCAAACTGGTTTGTGGAACGTTTGTGGTTCAACTTAGGTACCCGGTCTTGCCTATAATACTGCACGAACCTTTGGTCTTCCTCTACCAGTTAAGCTGATAAGTCATCTAATAACCTTTTCTGTGTTGGAGCGATGTAAACATCAACCAAAAGATATATTATATCTCATGTTTTAAATTTATATTGAGAAGGTATTATCTCCTATGCTATAAAAAAATTAGAGATGAATATCTATATATATTTCAGTTGTTACGTCGCACTGAGCATAGTGGACAGATTTCAAAAGTGTGCCATTCCTAAATACAATCATTATTTTCGAGTAACATAGACTGATTGAAAAGAAAAATCGTTTAGTAAAATGATAAGTTAAATGTTACATTTGATCAGTCCAGGAATATAAGAGCAATACACATGGCATTGGGGAGAAGTAAAAATAACACGTACTATCAATTAAAAACTTGAAGAGCTGCATTATATTAACGTCTTGATTAACTACTACCTGTTCTTATAATACTATATAATGTCTTTGAATAACGTTTAAATATATGAAGAAATTGAACTTTATTTCTGTAAAAAAGATTACAATAAATCATTTTGATGTTTTTACAAAATACAGTTTTAGTAGATTTTTTTTATCACAAATATTCATTAATCTTTCAAGTTTAAAAATTTGGGATGAATATAAAAACTCGAAAGAGGAGATTTACGTCTAATGTCATACGAACACTCAAATAAGTAGTGAAATTCATCAAAATAACTTCATACAGACAAAAGGAACAGAGCGTATTATTATGGTCAATAACCAAATGATTGCCTTTTTAAGTTGGTTGTGGGTGATTCATTGTTCTAAATTTACATAAATATTTGCCTTTTTCAAAGTGAAGTACATCTATGTTTGAAAAGAGTGAGTATTTTTTTATGTACGACACACTTAGCACTTAGAAGGTGTATCAATAGCATTATGTCATTCTCGTAAAATTGATCATGTAGTCTAAGCTTCACAATACTTTAAAAGTGATTAATATTATCTACTTTCTGTAGATGAAAATATTCTGACAAACAAAGATTATTAAGCGTTTCTTTCACAAATGTTAATTATTTAGATTTAACAATATTCCCAGAGGACAAAGCCAACATTGTTTTATACAGAAATTTACATATCTTATTTTCCTGAACATTTATAATGAAGCGACTTAATTTAACTCAATTTGCTCTATTCGAAACATCAATATAAGCAAACAGTTAGGGAGCCTTAACAATAACAAATGTTTAGCCTCCAGTCATCTGATTTATTTTGCTTTACAACAGATGATTCTGTTCATCAAGTTATGCAATTGGGAGTTATTAATATCACCGTACACGAAAAGAAAGTACACTATTCCACTTGTGAGTAGTATCACATCTGTGAACTTATCATTAAAATGTTGAAACTCTTTTCAAAATACAATGCATTTGTTTGCTTGCTATTTACGATTTATTTTGTTTTGACATTTGTAACGAGTTTATAAATCGACGCTAGTTTGAACTCGAGTAAAATGTTGCAGATATATAAGTAAAGAATTCTGCCGCAGAAAATACAAAAAAGTATCCAACCCATTTTATGATGATATTTATTGATACACCTGTTCTATTAAAAAAATGTTAAAATCATAAATAATCACTTTTTATCATACTTCACGTACTAAATATGTCATAGGCGATGTCATAATTATGAAAAACCACTGTTGTTCATCAGATTGAAACAGACCACACAAATTTAACTATAAGTGCATTACGTTTTAGATGAATGATTTAAACCTCTCTTACAGGATGGTTTAAGCTGATATTTACGATTAAACCATCAACTTGATGTGCTTGTTTGTCTTTACTTCACATCGCTTATTCATTGGTTTAAGATACACATATTTAGTGCGATTTTTCTGTGTATTAATTACTTTAAATAATGAATAAGCGTACGAGAACCGATTTTAACAATTCATTTGGATAGCATGGATGAGACAATACTCGGTATAAACATATAATGTACATTCAAAACATGGAGACAATCTTTCAGAGATACAATTTTATACCGATTTGAAACAAGCCACACTTCACCTCACGATGTGTTCAAATTACAAAATAATGACGTCGACAGTCAGTCTTAAGTACATCGATACATTTCCTGTATAACTGTGTGGAAGATGCCGTTTTCTTGCATATCAGATTGGATTATCTACTGTTTACATCGGTGCTAGAAAACTTGAAAAAAAAATCAGAATTAGACAGGTTAAGGACCTATGCATTGTTGATTGTTGTTGATTGTTCGTTTAAATATGTATTTCACTTTGGAAACGTTAAAGATATTTTGATAAATTTCGATCGTTTTGTGAATTCACTAATGCTAGAAATAATTTAGTAATTGCATAGATTTAGTACACTGGTGTTATTATACCATCAGTCTCTTCAGTGGACTCTTGTTTTTCACTTCCAATGTGACCTCCCGATATTTATACGTTTCGAACATACTATATATATTTCAAAATGTGAATAATTACCGAACTTTATTTTTAAAGATCATTACAACCAACTTACTTATCCTCCTAAGAATGACCTCTTTCGATTTATCTATAACATCTGTTTATTTCGACAATATGCATATTGAACTACTTTAAATATCCATATAAAAAGTCAAACTTAAAAAAAGGGAAATGAAATATTATCCTTTTACCGCGTGTTATTTTGGTTCGTACAGTCGTTGAAAAAAGGGAAATAAAATATATTTTGACCGCGTGTTATTTTGTACAGTCGTTGAAATATGTGATATTTCTTGAAACTGTTCCAGGAATATAAATGAACCCGTCAGTTAATCAAGCATATAAGTTCTTCTCAGTAAAATGAGTTATTTTCTTCATTTAGAATTAATGTGATATATCGTATAAAGCTTACATGGTCTCAGTAAATCTCACACATACTATCCATAAATTACAAACAGTTGGTGTTATAAATCATTTTGTTTAATCCAATCGAAAAGGTGATCAATTCAGTTTCAAGTTTATTTGCATATCGGCATACAAATGCATTTGCCGATTTACAAGTATTAAGAGGATGGCCAAGATATCACACATACCTAAAAGGAATAGCATTTTAGCTTATATATTAAGAATGACAATATTTACAAATATCTATATTGAGTAATAGTTTAAATAAGAAATACTGAACGATATTGATGAACATTTTGAAAGAAAACAAGAATTTGAGAAGTAATTGTTTCATAGCATTGTAAATATATCATGTTTGTTAAAGTAGTATGGTACCAAAAGCCAATATGCTACTAATTGTTTTTAACATACAAAGGGATTATTAAATATATTTTGTCTGAGTTCACATTTTGTGGGGCAATATAGGAAGAAGTTGTCATTCAGATTCAACATTTTGAAAAGTACCAGAATATCTTCTGTTTTGATTGTAGGAAAATAGGAGCATCTTTTTAGACGAGGCATATTTATTGTATGTGTATCATATTTAACACTATCTAAGAATTTTTTGTACATAAATACAGTTTCAAATTGTCTATAGTAGAATAACTTACACTGATTATCTACATTTGTACATAATGGTCACGTAATGTTTGTTTCAACATTGGCATATAGTTTTTATCAAACTTGTTTTATATTATACTTTATCGCTATAACAAACATCTTATCTCTGATACTCAGGTTACTTTGTTGTTGTTTATTAACAATCACACAATTCTATATAAAAACTATGCTTTAGGTAATCTGGTGATTTCGTTATATCTAACCAATATTAAAGATCACGCTCTTCGCAAATATTAGACGGGGGAGTAAAGCTGATATAAATTCGTGACACAAATGAATTCAAAGTTATAAGAAAAAACAATAATATTTTCCTTAAATGTCGTTTCAAACAATTGTAATGTGTCGCCATGGAAATGAAGGAATAACTGACAAAGTATCTCTGTAAAAGGTGTGATACAAAGTTATTCTGACATTTTTATTAAATTTCTAATTCAAACGTATGTTTCCGTTTTAGATTTCTTACAATAAAAACTATCATCTTTTAGATTTTTAAATTCAAATTCCTTGAGCCATTTGAGATTTTTTAATAAACTAAAGGCAACGCCATGACATATTTTCGAATCATTCACGCGATTTCTTTTCGTTTATCTATCATTTTTTAGCCAGACAATGTATCATATTTTCCATTTATTGTATCTCAAAGGCTTTTAAAAACATAGAAGCAATTAACTTACAGATGCCACACACTATTTAGTTATTCATTTATTTATTTTTTATTTAATTCCATTCTTTTATCCTCAAACATTAAGAACTAAGTTTCATTGTGAAGTGTACCAATTTTTCCTTTTAACGATGTCCAAGATTTGATAGACCCTGTCTTTAACAGTGTTTTAAATGCGTTTGGTGAAACAAAATCAGTTCTGTTTATTATGATATTTTATAATATTTTCATATATTGAGTAAGTTGACCGGTCGGTCGGTCAGTCGGTGAGTTCGTTTTATTCATCTTTATTTTTATTTCTTTTTTCTAGTTATTATTTTCTCTTTTTTTACAAAATATTGTAAATAATTGTGTTAGTACATATTCGATATATTAACCAAAGTAAACATAAGCAAACGTTATATTAATTCAAACGTTAAAGTAAAACAAACAAAAACTAAGTAATGAAATGTAATAGAAAGAATGTACTATAGTGCTGAAAGCATCAACTTTTTGTACATTTGATAATGTTTTTATATGTTTATTTATTACTCGACTATCGTTAAAGTATAATATTACAAGTTATTGCGTTAGAATACAATCAATATGATACGTTCTAATTGTAGGTACTGCCTTAATTATGATTAATTGTAAATATAATATTTTTTAGTTGCGCCAACACTGTTAAATTTGTACGGCTACTTGTTGAGGAAGACCTCAGGTGCCCCTCCATGAACTATTTCCAACATAAATTGGCATGAATCACCGACGGTCCGTACGTTAGCCGGATAGTTTCTCACGTTAATTGTAGAAATATTGACCAAATTGTTATGTTATATAAATAAAATTTTAGTTGCGTTTCGTCTATACGTTATCTTACACAACAGTCCTTATCTGTGCCTTATTTCTGTCTAAAACGTTTCAATAATTGTGTAATTATTATTAATTTTGTGTTTTTCATTTCATCAAGATATCAGGTCACGTATTTTCCGGAAACGGAAACGTAGTTGACGATCAAATATTATGCAAGAAAAAAAGCTTTTATAATGCTTGAGTAATGTTGAGAGTTTCGATATAACTGGATATGGTGCTTTTTTCTGCAATTTACGTATCGAATGTTATCTCGTATCTTAAATCATTTATTGTTGTAGTAATTTTCAAACAAAATTTGTGTACACCACACTTTTAAGATTTAAGATTGAACAGTGTTTAAAGAAGAAAGATTTGTTTGTATCGGACAGTTACAAGCTTATCAAATGCAATGCGAACGGAGTAAATTGTAATATTTGTGATATAACAGATGCTAAAATGCTAAATTCTTTAATATGTAAGTACCCATTAAGATACGAAAGTTTATGTATTAATTTGTGAAATTGTTTGTACTAATATCATGCCAGTCAACAAAACTCTTAAAAACTATATTTGTTAAAAAGAAGGCATTCCGTGACCTTTTTTGGTAATTACTATTTATTTGTAAGATGTTATTATATTCATACAGAAAGCATGGATGATAAAGGTATAGAAAGCATTGCTATTTGGCAATGGTATCAATTAGTCAGAATCCATTGAGTAGAAAAACATTGTTATTTTTGTCCAGGTTACACAAACTTAGGAACAGTAAATAAACTAATTACAAATTGTTCATCAATCAACATTTGTGTTTTTTATGAAAGTATGATTTGTACACTTTCAAATAAATTGCAATTGCCAAAAATGTCATGCAGCAAAAATATCTTTCATTTGATTTACTTTCTTGTCAAGTGTCATAAACCTTGTGACATACTGATACATCGCTATTTTCAAAAGTTTTAACGAATGGTTTTCATTCCACTAGATGCATGTCTTTTGTCCCCTCATAAATTTTTTTGTATCTACATATTCAGAAAATAATGTCTAAAATTCTAATATTGTCTAACTTATATAAGCGGCATATGACATACAACAATTAGATAAATCTAATTTTCTGTCCAGTTGAAGATCAGTATTGTTGACAATTCTCGTCATTACAACGTTATTTGTTGTCTCTGTTATCAGATGTAATCTATAATACAACAGATGGCTCAAGTCTTATCATTCGGATTTAATTAGATCTTAGTAGTATCACTGTAAAATATAATAATAACAATATTACAGACCTAAGATTCCTTTCTTCTTTTTGATCAATAGATTTTTACTTTTTGTAAAATGCAGTTTTGGTGAATATTTTGTTCGAGGGGAAGAGCTACTCTTGTCGATAAGATCGTTATGTTAAATAATATACCCATTTAATTACAAGGGTTTTTACATCGCACTTATTCCACGGAATCTTGAATTTTACTGTAATTTAACATCAAAAACAACTTATCATTAATGTTTACTTTTTCCAATACGATTGAAGTACTAATGAAATTTTGTTGTTGTTTCTTTTTTGTCATTCAATAAACGGTATGGGTGGTCTTTCAGCCCATCAGTAATGTATTCATGGTATTCAAGATGTACAATACATTAAAGATAAAATGATAAATGCATATTTTAGATTGATGTGTTTAAGGCGGCATCACCAAACAATATTCAGTGTGGTTTCATGTTATGAATATTTGCAAACTGTATATTTTTGGTGATGCATCAATGACGTGTCATATAATTCATTTCAAGGCTTTACGTCATGCTGTAACATTACATCGTCATGACTGTAACCAGCAAAACAAACAGGTTTGATACAATCACAAAATAAGAATATGTAACAGTGAAGCTAAGTAAAGAACTTGGCAAGCGTTAATTGTTTAATCATACACTCGCAAAATATCTTGCCATGATTGTGTAACTCATTTATGTCAGCTCAACCAGACAATGTCGTACCTTCAATACCCTGATATATCATTCAACATGATCACTGACAACTTGTATTGCCTTGTTTCCACATTTATTTTCTGATAACATTCAGATGTCAGATTCTTCATCCACACACTGTATATCATAAAATCTGTAGACGGGGTGTACATTTTCTAAGAAAGGCTATCTTAACAATATATCATTTATTGTTCCCTTTTGTCGAAAATGTCTAATGAAACTGTCGTAAAAGTTTATATAGTCTTTATGACCATTATACGTAAGATATCACAGTAAACATACATTTACCGATAAAATAGGGAAAATATTATTACTTATAGGTCTGATAGATTTTTATATGGTTGCTAGGAAAAACAAGATTCCTGTTAACATTTTAAACCATGTATCAATCAGAATAAAAAAAGTGTAATTTAAACATATATGTGTTCACAACTGCTTAAAAGGGATCTTAAAATGAAATAGTGTGTGATGGAGTTTATCTGTAGGGGAAAGCATTGTAAATACGACTTTTGTGTCCGGATCACAAATGCTTTTGTCTAGAGATGTCTTTGTAGTAGAAAACCATTGTTCTGTTAGTTTATACAAACAACGTGCCTTGTGTTTGTGTGGTTTTGTGTTTGCTTTTAGTGTTTTATTGTTTTTTATTCATTTTTGTTGTTGTCTCTTTCCTTCCATGTTTTTATTTTGGCATCTTAATATAGATAATGACTTGCCAAATGTATCTTTATTATTATTTGATAACTATTAAATAAGTCAAGCTTAAAATGATTATACTGATTAACTTTTACAACTTAGTAAACATGTACATGCTTTGTTCACACTTCGTGATTTTAATTAATCAAATTTGTTATATTAGTGTTAGTAAAAAATCAATGTACTAACGAACATTTACGTACGCGCGCTATGTGACTTTAAACATAAAAGAACGTAAAGCCATGAAATGATTATGTTATGATAAATATTAGATAGACCTTTTGATCTAAATATAATAATTTTAATTAAATGTTTCACAAACACGTATATTTATATTGTCAAGGAAACGTTTAGAGACTCGATAAACGCGTTAAGATCAGTTGAGTGTTTTCTTCAGAAAGTAAATTCAAAAGAAGACATTTATTTTAAAGCTAGCTATAATATTTAACTAAGATTTCTGAAAAATTTGGATTGAGAAATATAACATCATTTAATACCATTGTCGTGAAACTTCAATCCTGCTAGCACGTTGTACAGTGTACCGTAGGGATTAAATCAGATTTGCTTTTACACTTTCAGCTCAACGTTCAGTTAATAGAACGCGCAAAACTAATAACTGGCGTTCAAGCAGACGATATCATATTTTTTATTTTGATGTTTGAGTGCATAATTGAACAATTGTTAAAACACTGTCTAGAATTCGTTTTGTCAACAACATAATAATTATCTCAATACTTTATAAAGATTCAATTTTCAAAATTATGGTATTAAAGTTCTGAAAAACGAAAAACACCAATTAGTAGTGCATAAAACGGATCGATATGCTATTTTATAAAACAGTACTCTTTTGCAATACAGAGTAGCTCCTGAAAACCGAACATCTGTGAGTTAAGATTTTGTAAGTTGCCAGAATTCGAATGTCTGGGTTTATCTGGAGAAAAAGAAACATGAAAATAAACTGTTTTAGTAAGACATGACAAAAAATATATGAAGTTGATATAATATATAAAATGTAAGAATTTGAGGGTTCTTCTAAAGTTTAATGAATTAATTATCACCTATAACTGACTTTTTTTTAAACAATACCATAAAATAAGTTACATGTATCACAATTTATTCTTAAAGAGACTACACTGGTGTATTTTGACGTGACAGGACTAAACTAACTTTTCGAGATTGATGATCTATCTTATACAGGTCTAGACCAAAATTATACCACTCGGTTTTTTAATTCTCACACATTAATCAAAGACTTTACATGCTTCTAAAAGGTTTCAAGATAAATGGTCACTGCTAATTGGAAGAGACGGAAGTTTTGAAGATATAACAATCTCTCACAAATTTCCGGAATTAGGAAGTGAATATAAATAAGATACCAAAAATATCTTATTTTGATTCATTATTTCGCAAAACAGTTGTTTAACTATGCTTTAACTGAACTCATTTCACACTAAAAAATCAACGTGCGCATAAAGATTAAAAGCATCAACACCAAAAGTTTAAATAATATTATGTTCTTTTTGTATTTTTTATTGTTTACTTAAGTTTGGAATCATTTTTATACGACCGTTTTAAAAGATATCCGGACCATTTAGTAATCATTTGTTGAGGAATTGAAACACATGTGGTCATTATCATAACTATTGGTGTAAAATGTGTAATTCAGGTTAATATATGCAAGGTAAAGGCCACTTAAGATGATAGAATATAGCAATTTTGTCAAGAGCATATCTCCTCCACGTATGGTGGGATTATAATAAAACTTCATAGAAATGTTTATCACTATGAGAAGCAGTGTCATGTGCATAAATCAGGTCTCTAGGTGAAAGGTTAGGATCACACTCAGAGGTCATTGAAAAACGCTTGTTCGGAGCTAACATCAATTCAGCGGGAGTTATAATGTAATTTTGCACAAATGTTCACCATTGTGAGGCTTATTGCGCATATAATTCAGGTCCCTGCTACCAAAGTCAAGGTCACAGAGTGGGGTAAAAGATTGTGAACGGGAACCATACTTACACAAATGATAATTATCATGACTACAGGTGTAGCACATGTTTTTATATATATATAATGCCCACATCTCTGTCAAAAGCTTTTGTGACGGGCGTTTTTTGCGACAATGTTGCCCTTGTTATTTTTATTACAATGTTATTGTGATGAAATTAAATTTAAGCTTGCACACATGTATGCAAAGACATATTTTTAAGATATCTTTAGCTTTACCATTTATAACAAGTTTCTTGTCTTCTCACAACTTTAAATTGACTTATGTATTTACTGGAGTCAATTTACACTAAACGACAAATCGATGTACTGACATAAAGTTGAATAGTCTCAACATCATAAATCTTTTGCTGTCGCCAGACTGTCTCCGGTCATCTGATTGAATTTGCATTACAGATGGTTCAGTAATACCATTGATAGATAGTTCATCAGATGTTTTGAAAATATGAAAGTACAAGGCAGTGATTGTAACATCCCAGCTAATATTTATAGTGCGTTTATTGAACTTAGTTATGGATGGGTCTTGTTTAAATGTCGATGCATGTCCATTGCATTCGCTTGCCTTCTACACATGATTTATTTCAAGCCGTGTCTTTCCATGTTTTTTGATGTTTTATTTGATAAGGTCTATTTCTTTTATTTTTATAATCACACGTTGATAAATGTAAAATCAACATGCACACAAAGCTTCAATAAAGTACGCCATGCGTATCTCGTGATTTTAATTGATTTATATTTATAAAATATTTCCATAATTGTTAGTAACTTAAGGTGTCATTAGCTAAGAGGTAAAGGTGCTACTCAACTTACGGTTCGTAGGTTCGAGTCTTGCCGGGGAAATGACCAGGATGGTTTAAGCTGATATTTACGATTAAACCATCAACTTGATGTGCTTGTTTGTCTTTACTTCACATTGCTTATGCATTGGTTTATGATATACATATCTATTGTAATTTTTCTGTGTATTGAGTACTTTAAATACAAAATAAACGTACGAGAACCCATTTTAACAATTCATTTTCATAACATGGATGAAACAATACTCGGTATAAATATATAATGTTCATAGAAGAAGAAGAAGAAGAAGAAGCTTTATTCTTTCATAAATCTCACAATACACAATTGGCAAAGCCATTATAGCTCATAGTCACATTTTGGTATATACCCTTTTGAATTAATATTGGCATTAGTCAACAATAAATCTGTCAGTAAGGTAAACAAAATATATGTGAAAATACAAAACAATACAAAACATGGAGACAATCTTTCAGAGATACAATTTTATACCGATTTGAAACAAGCCACACTTCACCTCACGATGTGTTCAAATTACAAAATAATGACGTCGACAGTCAATTTTAAGTATATCGATACATTTCCTGTATAACTGTGTGGAAGATGCCGTTTTCTTGCATATCAGATTGGATTATCTACTGTTTACATCGGTGCTAGAAAACTTGAAAAAAAAATCAGAATTAGACAGGTTATGGATCTATGCATTGTTGATTGTTGTTGATTGTTGTTTGCAAATGTAAATTACTTGCGTGTTCACTTCACAATAGTTTTACTCTTTAATACAATTTCAAAATTTTCATGAAAATTGGTTTAAATCTGGAAGCCTGCTGCCTTAAAGTCGATCTAGATTTAGTGTTCACTTTTATTTGTTTGTCTTAGATCTGTTTTGAATTTAACATGAATTTGTTAATTTACATTTTTTTTGCGTCATCAGTACAAAACACTTCGTTTAAATATGTATTTCATTTTGGAAACGTTAAAGATATTTTAATAAATTTCGATCGTTTTGTTAATTCACTAATGCTAGAAATAATTTAGTAATTGCATAGATTTAGTACACTGGTGTTATTATACCATCAGTCTCTTCAGTGGACTCTTGTTTTTCACTTCCAATGTGACCTCCCGATATTTATACGTTTCGAACATACTATATATATATTTCAAAATGTGAATAATTACCGATTATTACACCCAACTTACTTATCCTCCTAAGAATGACCTCTTTCGATTTATCTATAACATCTGTTTATTTCGACAATATGCATATTGAACTACTTTAAATATCCATATAAAAGTCAAACTTAAAAAAAAGGGAAATGAAATATTATCATTTTACCGCGTGTTATTTTGGTTCGTACAGTCGTTGAAAAAAAAGGGAAATAAAATATATATTTGGACCGCGTGTTATTTTGCACAGTCGTTGAAATATGTGATATTTTCTGAAACTGTTCCAGGAATATAAATGAACCCGTCAGTTAATCAAGTATATAAGTACTTCTCAGTAAAATGAGTTATTTTCTTCATTTAGAATTAATGTGATATATCGTGTAAAGCTTACATGGTCTCAGTAAATCTCACACATACTATCCATAAATTACAAACAGTTGGTGTTATAAATCATTTTGTTTAATCCAATCGAAAAGGTAATCAATTCAGTTTCAAGTTTATTTGCATTTCGGCATACAAATGCATTTGCCGATTTACAAGTATTAAGAGGATGGCCAAGATATCACACCTACCTAAAAGGAATAGCATTTTAGCTTATATATTAAGAATGACAATATTTACAAATATCTATATTGAGTAATAGTTTAAATAAGAAATACTGAACGATATTGATGAACATTTTGAAAGAAAACAAGAATTTGAGAAGTAATTTGTTTCATAGCATTGTAAATATATCATGTTTGTTAAAGTAGTATTGGTACCAAAAGCCAATATTGCTACTAATTTTTTTAACATACAAAGGGATTATTTAATATATTTTGTCTAAGTTCACATTTTGTGGGGCAATATAGGAAGAAGTGGTATTCAGATTCAACATTTTGAGAAAGTACCAGAATATCTTCTGTTTTGATTGTAGGAAAATAGGAGCATATTTTTTAGACGAGGCATATTTATTGTATGTGTATCATATTTAACACTATCTAAGAATTTTTTGTACATAAATACAGTTTCAAAAATTGTCTATAGTAGAATAACTTACACTGATTATCTACATTTGTACATTATGGTCACGTAATGTTTGTTTCAACATTGGCATATAGTTTTTATCAAACTTGTTTTATATTATATCGCTTATGCCGCTATAACTAAAACATCTTATCTCTGATACTCAGGTTACTTTGTTGTTGTTTATTAACAATCACACCAATTCTATATAAAAACTATGCTTTAGGTAATCTGGTGATTTCGTTATATCTAACCAATATTAAAGATCACGCTCTTCGCAAATATTATACGGGGGAGTAAAGCTGATATAAATTCGAGACACAAATGAATTCAAAGTTATAAGAAAAAACAATAATATTTTCCTTAAATATCGTTTCAAACAATTGTAATGTGTCGCCATGGAAATGAAGGAATAACTGACAAAGCATCTCTGTAAAAGGTGTGATACATAGTTATTCTGACATTTTTATTAAATTTCTAATTCAAACGTATGTTTCCGTTTAGATTTCTTACAATAAAAACTATCATCTTTTAGATTTTTAAATTCAAATTCCTTGAGCCATTTGAGATTTTTTAATAAACTAAAGGCAACTCCATGACATATTTTCGAATCATACACGCGATTTCTTTTCGTTTATCTATCATTTTTTAGCCAGACAATGTATCATATTTTCCATTTATTTTATCTCAAAGGCTTTTAAAAACATAGAAGCAATTAACTTACAGATGCCACACACTATTTAGTTATTCATTTATTTATTTATTATTTAATTCCATTCTTTTATCCTGAAACATTAATAACTAAGTTTCATTGTGAAGTGTACCAATTTTTCCTTTTAACGATGTCCAAGATTTGATAGAGTCCCCTGTCTTTAACAGTGATTTAAATGCGTTAAATACTCAGTCGGTGAGTTCGTTTTATTCATCTTTATTTTTATTTCTTTTTTCTAGTTATTATTTTCTCTTTTTTTACAAAAAAATGTAAATAATTGTGTTAGTACATATTCATATATAACCAAAGAAAAACAAAGAAACGTTATATTTTTTAAAACTTTTAAAGTAAAAAAAAAAAAAAAGAATTTGAAATGAATAAAAAGAATTACTTGTGTGAAAGCATCAATTTTTTTGTACATTTGATAATTTTTTATATGTTTATTATTACTCGACTATCGTTAAATTTAAAAAATTTTAAAAGTTATTGCGTTAGAAACAATCAAATGTACGTTCTAATTGAAGGTACTGCCTTAAATTTATGTTTTAATTTGTAAATATAATTTTTTTAAATTTCGCCAAACACTTTTTAAATTTGTACGGCTATTGTTGGGGGAACCCTCGGGTCCCCCCATGAACAAATTTCCAAAAATAAATTGCATGAATCCCCGACGTCCCGTACGTTACCCGGAGTTTCTCACTAAATTGTGAAATATTGCCCCAAATTTTATGTTATATAAATAAAATTTTAGTTGCGTTTCGTCTATACGTTATCTTACACAACAGTCCTTATCTGTGCCTTATTTCTGTCTAAAACGTTTCAATAATTGTGTAATTATTATTAATTTTGTGTTTTTCATTTCATCAAGATATCAGGTTACGTATTTTCCGGAAACGGAAACGTAGTTGACAATCAAATATTATGCAAGAAAAAAAGCTTTTATAATGCTTGAGTAATGTTGAGAGTTTCGATATAACTGGATATGGTGCTTTTTTCTGCAATTTACGTATCGAATGTTATCTCGTATCTTAAATCATTTATTGTTGTAGTAATTCTCAAACAAAATTTGTGTACACCACACTTTTAAGATTTAAGATTGAACAGTGTTTAAAGAAGAAAGATTTGTTTGTATCGGACAGTTACAAGCTTATCAAATGCAATGCGAACGGAGTAAATTGTAATATTTGTGATATAACAGATGCTAAAATGCTAAATTTTATATGTAAGTACCCATTAAGATACGAAAGTTTATGTATTAATTTTGTGAAATTTGTTTGTACAATATCTGCCAGTCAAACAAACTCTCTTTAAAAACTATATTTGTTTAAAAAGAAGGCATTCTCCGTGACCTTTTTTGGTAATACTATTTAAAGTAAAGATGTTATTATATTCATACAAAAAGCATGGATGATAAAGGTAAAGAAAGCATTGCTATTTGGCAATGGTATCAATTAGTCAGAATCCATTTAGTAGAAAAACATTTTTATTTTTGTCAAGGTTACACAAACTTAGGAACATAAATTACATATTGTTCATCAATCACATTTGTTTTTTATGAAAGTATGATAAGTACATTTTCAAATAAATTGCAATTGCCAAAAAGGTCATGCAGCAAAAATATCTTTCATTTGATTTACTTTCTTGTCGAGTAACATTAACATTGTGACATATTGACTACGCTATTTCAAAAGTTTTAACGAATGGTTTTCATTCAACTAGATGTATGTCTTTTTTTTCCCTCATAAACATTTTTGTATCTACATATTCAGAAAATAATGTCTAATATTCTAATATTGACTAACTTATTTAAGCGGCATATGACATACAACAATTAGATAAATCTAATTTTCTGTCCAGTTGAAGATCAGTATTGTTGACAATTCTCGTCATTACAACGTTATTTTGTTGTCTGTGTTATCAGATGTAATCTATAATACAACAGATGGCTTATCAAGTCGGTTTCATCAATCGGATTTAATTAGATCTTAGTAGTATCACTGTAAAATATAATAGTATAAAAACAATATAACAGACCTAAGATTCCTTTCTTCTTTTTGATCAATAGATTTTTACTTTTTGTAAAATGCAGTTTTGGTGAATATTTTGTTCGAGGGGAAGAGCTACTCTTGTCGATAAGATCGTTATGTTATATAATATACCCATTTAATTACAAGGGTTTTTGCATCGCACTTATTTCACGGAATCTTGAATTTTACTGTAATTAACATCAAAAACAACTTATCATTAATGTTTACTTTTTTTCCAATACGATTGTAGTACTAATGAAATTTTGTTGTTGTTTCTTTTTTGTCATTCAATAAACGGTATGGGTGGTCTTTTAGCCCATCAGCAATGTATTCATGGTATTCAGATGTACAATACATTAAAGATAAAATTTTAAATGCATATTTTAGATTGATGTGTTTAAGGGCGGCATCACCCAAAACAATATTCCAGTTATGGTTCATGTTATGAATAGTTTCGCAAACTGTATATTTTTGGTCATGCATCAATGACGTGTCATAAATTCATTTCAAGGGTTTACGTCATGTTGTAACATTACATTGTCATGAATGTAATAGCAAAACAAAACAGGTTTGATACAATCACCAAAATAAGAATAACAGTGAAGCTAAGCATAAAGAACTTGGCAAGAGTTAATTGTTTATCATACACTCGCAAAAAATATCTTGCCATGATTGTGTAACTCATTTTATGTCAGCTCAACCAGACAATGTCGTACCTTCAATACCCTGATATATCATCAACTGATCACTTGACAACTTGTATTGGCCTTTGTTACCACATTTTTTCTGATAACCATTCAGATGTCAGTTCTTCGTCCACACATGATATCATAAAATCTGTAGACGGGGTAATTACATTTTTTAGAAAGCTTTCTTAACAATATATCATTTTTGTTCCCTTTTTCGAAAAATGTTATTGAAAACTGTCGTAAAAGTTCTTTTTAGTCTTTATATGACCATTTACGTAGATATCACTGTAAAACAAACATTTTACCGATAAAAATAGGGAAAAATATTTTCTTTGTATTAGGTCTTTAAAGATTTTTATATGGTTTCTAGGGAAAACAAGATTCCTATTGACATTTTAAACCGGGTATCAATTAGAATAAAAAAAGTGTAATTTAAAAATATATGTGTTCATTACTTCTTAAAAGGGATCTTAAAATGAAATAGTGTGTGATGGAGTTTATCTGTAGGGGAAAGCATTGTAAATACGACTTATGTGTCCGTATCACAAATGCTTTTGTCTAGAGATGTCTTGGTAGTAGAAAACCATTATTCTGTCAGTTTATACAAAATACGTTCCTTGTGTTTGCGTGGTTTTTTGTTTGCTTTTAGAGTTTTATTGTTTTTTATTTATTTATTTTTTGTTGTTGTATTTTTTCTTTCCTTGTTTTTATTTTTGGCATCTAAATATAGATAAAGACTAACCAAATGTATCTCTATTATTATTTGATAAATATTGAATAACAATCTGGAAACAAAGTGATCCCTCGGAAGCATTAATCACAACAAAATTACAAGAGAATTACAGACTCTGTTTGATTCTAAGTAATTTTGTTAACATGATTTAACTAATTCACTTTAACAACTTAGTAAACATGTACATGCTTTGTACACACTTCGTGAATTTTAATTAATCAAATTTGTTATAAAAGTGTAAGAAAAAATTCAATGTACTTACGAATATTTACGTACGCCCGCTATGTGACTCTGAACATGTAAGAATGTAAAGCTATAAATGATTATGTTATGATAAGTATTAGATAGACCTTTTAGTCTAGATATAATAATTTTAATTAAATGGTTCACAAACACGTTTATTGATATTGTCAAGGAAACGTTTAGAGACTCGATAAAAGCGTTCAGATCAGATGAGTGTTTTCTTCAGAAAGTAAATTCAAAGGAAGACATTTATTTTAAAGCTGGCTATAATCTTTAACTAAGATTTCTGAAAAATTTGGATTGAGAAATATAACATCATTTAATACCATTGTCGTAAAACTTCAATCCTGCTAGCACGTTGTACAGTATACCGTTGGGATTGAAATCAGATTTGCTTTAACACTTTCAGCTCAACGTTCAGTTAATAGAACACGCAAAATTCATAACTGGCTTTCTAGCAGACGATAACATTTTTTTATTTTGATGTTTGAGTGCATAATTGAACAATTGTTAAAACACTGTCTAGAATTCGTTTTGTCAACAACATAATAATTATCTCAATACTTTATAAAGATTCAATTTTCAAAATGATGGTATTAAAGTTCTGAAAAACGAAAAACACCAATTAGTAGTGCATAAAACGGATCGATATGCTATTTTATAAAACAGTACTCTTTGCAATACAGAGTAGCTCCTGAAAACCGAACATCTGTGAGTTAAGATTTTGTAAGTTGCCAGAATTCGAATGTCTGGGTTTATCTGGAGAAAAAGAAACATAAAATAAACTGTTTTAGTAAGACATGACAAAAATATATATAGTTGTTATATAAAATAAAAGAATTTGAGGATTTAAGCATGTTTAATGTATTACTAAACTTTGTAACTGTAATCGTTTTTTGTCTTCAAAATTATACCTCTCGATTTTCTTATTTTCCCACACATTAATCAAGACTTGACATGCTTCTAAAAAGGTTTCAGAAATAAATGGTCACTGCTAAATTGAAAGATACGACATTTTGGAATCTTTGTTGATTTCAAGTAGAATTATCATTTACAAATTTCCGGAATTAGGAAGTGAATTTTAACGAAATAACCAAAAAGTATCAAATATCGTTCGAAAATTCAAATTTTAGAAATTCTTGAACTTTCATAGAAAATATTAGGAGAAATTTCTTGACCCTGAAAATTAATTTATATCAAATAAATTATTTTGAATTCTTATTTCGCAAAGAAAGTGTGTTTAACTATGCTTTAACTGAACTCATTTTACACTAAAAAATCAACGTGCGCAAAAAGATTAAAAGCATCAACACCAAAAGTTTAAATAATATTATGCTCTTTAAATATTTTTTATTTCCTATTACGTTTGCAACCATTTTTAAACGACCGTTTAAAAAAAAAACGGAAAAAAAGTAATCATTTGTTATGGAATTGAAACACAAATCATTATCATAACGTTTGGTGTAAAATGTGTAATTCAGGTTACTATATGCAAGAATAAGACCAGTAAAGATGATAGAATATAACAATTTTGTCAAGAGCATATCTCCTCCACGCATGGTGGGATTCTGATAAAACTTCATAGAATTGTTATCACTGTGAGAAGCAGTGTCACGTGCACATAGGTATCTAGGTGAAAGGTTAAGATCACACTCAGGGGTCATTGAAAAACGCTTGTTCGGAGCTGAACTTCAACATTCACCGAGTGATTTTATTGTAACTTGGCACAAATGTTCACCATTGCGAGGCTTATTGCGCATATAATCCAGGTCCCTGCTACCAAAGTCAAGGTCACAGAGTAAGGTCAAAGTTTATGAACGTGAACCATAATTACACAAGTGATAACTATCATGACTACAGGTGTAGCACATGTAATTAAGTTTAATATTTGCAATGTCAAGGTCACTAGAGATGATAAAATATCCGGATATTTTCCGGATATTGCCCAGAGCATATCTCCTATATGCATATCTATAATGCCCACATCTCTGTCAAAAGCTTTTGTGACGGGCGTATTTTGCGACAATGTTGCCCTTGTTATTTTTTATTACAATGTTATTGTGATGAAATTAAATTTAAGCTTGCACACATGTATGTAAAGACATATTTTAAGATTTATTTAGCTTTCATTTATAAAAATTTCTTGTTTCTACAACTTTAAAAATTTATTATGTATTTTCTGGTTTTAAATTTTCACTAAACGACAAATCGATGTACTGACATAAAGTTGAATAGTCTCAACATCATAAAGCTTTTACTGTCGCCAGACTGTCTCCGGTCATCTGATTGAATTTGCATTACAACAGATGGTTTAGTTATACCATTGATAGATAGTTCATCAGATGTTTTGAAAATATGAAAGTACAAGGCAGTGATTGTAACATCCCAGCTAATATTTATAGTGCGTTTATTGGACTTAGTTTTGGATGGGTCTTGTTTAAATGTCGATGCATGTCCATTGCATTCGATTGCCTGCTAGACATGATTCATTTAAAGCCGTGCCTTTCCATGTTTTTTATGTTTTATTTGATAAGATTTATTTTTCTTTTATTTTTATAATCACACACTGATAAATGAAAAATCAACATGCGCACAAAGCTTCAATAAAGACTTCTGGATTTAATTATCGTTTGCACGACGAAAACGATAAATGAAAAATTCACTGTTCATGAAGAAATATTAAACCATACAAGTTCTCCATGCGTATCTCGTGATTTTAATTGATTTATAGTTATAAAATATTTCCATAATTGTTAGTTACTTAAGGTGTCACTAGCTAAGAGGTAAAGGTGCTACTCAACTTACAGTTCATAGGTTCGAGTCTTGCCGGACCATATTTCATTAAATTACACAGGTCAGCGGAATTCGGGAGTTATTTAAATAAGCAGCAAGCATCACAATGGAGCTTAGATATATACGCATAATTTATAAGCATTTTGATGGATGTGCTTATATAACCGTGTAAAACTCGTCTTTATTTAGCTTTTGCTAGTTCACAAATATTTAGACTTTAAACCTTACATAGTATGCATGCATACATTTTATATAGATGCATTTTATGGTTTCTTACATTTTATATAATATTAAACTTTACCAGATGAGGAAATTTCAAACAATAAATCAAACAACGGTGACGTCTAAATTATGCTATAAATTTTCGAAAGTTCACAATTTAAGATATATCTTCTTGTGTTATATCAATTTCAAGAATTTATTCCTTTAACACAGTTTAAATTTTGGTAGATACAGTTAATTTATGCTGTCTTGTGAGACCTGACAATCAAATTCCCTTTTCTACGTGTTCGTCTGAATTTCATTTATTTGTTTATTATACAGAGGATATTTGTTTGTTTGTGTGTAAGATGAAATTTTATTTCATCGAGTGGGCTTTAAAAACAGTATTCTCACGAGTGGCGTAAGCAAGAGTGAGAATACTGTTTTTAAAGTTCACGAGATGAAATAAAATTACATCTTACACAACAAACAAACAAATTTTCATTTTATTTTATGCTTAAAAACAAGTTAAAACGAAATTTCCATAATACTAACGTTAATAAAAAATCTGTTTTCCCCATTGACAGCCCCATTTATTTGGAAATTCTCATTAAATACAAAAAGTCTTTCGCTGAAAAATATGTTCGACAATCAACGTTAAATGACGGTGATATTATTCATTTTATTAATAAAAAATGAATGTTTGCTTGTTTTAATAATAAAAACAAACAATTCTTGTAGGAGAAAAAGTCCAACCATCCATCCATATTTCTGTTACTTACTGCGAATTTATATTAGACCTAGCTTTGTTAAATGTAAGCGGCAGCCATTTTTTAAAGTTGTGTATTTCACGGGAGGACATTGTCACAATTGTCAGCAAAAATAAAATTGAGGTACCACATGGGGAAAATCTTAAAAAAGTAGTTTCGTCATTGAAAAGTGTGAAATTATATTTTGATAATTTTCACTGTGAAATTATCAAATATAATTTTCACGGATAAATCAGTAATCCACTGAAAAGCATAAAATAAAAATAAATGATTTACTATTTATATATTTCCTCATTCAGAATGACTAACTCTGTAATCTATCTCTGAGAATTCATAGAAAGGCTGCGTTATATGTACCTCTGTCATGGTAAGGCCCTCATGTGTACAAAATCAATTTGTAATGGAGGTTCATGAAATGTGTACGTAACGAACATAATAAGATTTTATTAGACAAAACAGTACACGAACATTTTCGTATTAATTAAGCTATTGAATTTGTAAACGGTAAAAGTAACAAAATCTTGCACTACTGAAAAATATTTATCAAATACTTTATTCGATTATTGTATATTTGATACTGTCTATAAAAGTGAGAACAGTGGTAAATTATAATCAGCTTTGAAACTTTACAACGAAAAGATGAAATAATCAGAAATATTTTGTTAAACACGTAATTGCATGTTAGCGTCGTTTCTTTCATGAAAAACCGTTTTCTTTATTATTCACAGACCTCATTCAAAGTGGTGTTTTAGATATAGAAACAAAGAAAATGTCGCAAATAGAAAAATATCAATTTTAAGGTTTGCACATGTATGTTCTTAAAACCAAAGATCATATATATTCAATAAATAATTACCACCCATTAATATGAACATATTTTTGTCCGGTAGATCGTTTCCCGGTATGAAATGAATTACTCATTGTGACCCCTTTCCGGAGCCCATTGGTCATAATTTTCAGAACGGTCACGAAAAGGCAGAAAAGTGTAGAAAATGAAGATTGTGAACCGAACTTTAGCTGTAAAAAAGCAGAATTTCTAACTTGATTTGTTTATAAGCCACTCTAAAAACTGTTCGGTTTTTGCAGGTAGATGTTCGGAATCCGGTACATAACATAATCTTCATTTTGTGCCGTCAAATTGAAATTATATCTAAGAAAGGCATTGACTTCATAAAATGGATTAATGTAGCACTAACATAACTTATTTAAATTTTTTGTCAGGTTAAGTCAACTTCGCATTTACAAATGTACTGATACTAGGCCAAAGTTGGCTTTAGATACATCATATACCTTAAATCTGATTTCTTTAGTTTAAACGTATTGGTAATTCTTATGTTTATTTAGATGAAATAGAGATATTATAGTGTGTAATTGTAATAAAATAACGTCATTTTACTACAGATATATGGAAAAAGTGATCCCTCCTAAGCACTGAAAACAGCAAAATTACATGAAAATTGCAGACTCGGTTTGATTGAGTCTGTACAAGAAGGATAATGTAACATCCCTCATGTCTCCCCCCAGCACCGGCTTGAGTGGTACTCATTTCTCAACACTAAAAAGTGTTGTTTGTAAATATTCATATATTCAGATTGTAAGCTTGTTTTGACGTGGTCTTTTGAGAATTATTTTATGATACAATTATCGTCACCTCAATCTCGACGTCAGATTGCACTATAATCTCCTAGGGAAGTTTGCAATTTTAACGCTGTCGATGCTCAAGAACAAGTATTATATCTAGAGAGATCTTAAAGACATGATATGGCACCAATTATCTTTATACATGCGTCTGCTGTTGTTAGACACAGATGGGTTCACTATATGCTTGCATAATACATGATAAACTGTTTCTGTATTCTATGGATTACATTTCACATTTTTTTTTGTTTCTTTGTTTGTTTGTTATGTAAATGTCTTTTTGCAGACAGTTTTTAAAGTGAATTGGTCTATAGCAATACGTCTTTCATATTAGAAAGTTTATTAAAACATCAAGCCATGAAACATCCTTTCGACTTCTTTCCAGAGAAAAAAAAACGTAATACGTCTTGTTTTATCAAATCATATGAAATCACCTGATACCTTCCGATAAAAAGGGTGACAAAAAGATGAGAAGAAAATGTGTTTAAAAAAACTCTTATTTTGCTGATAATAAGTGGCAAACTGTTTTATCTGAACAGATTTTCTTCAGTCTTTGCATTTCTTTTTATTTTAGTTGTGTATATTAAAATATTTAATGCACATTTGATCTACGAGTGTTTGACGACACAATTTCTTCTGTTACGCTATATGGGTAATATTATTGAATACTTAATACGTTGAGAGATATTTTTTCATCAGTACTCTAGCTAACATATTTGTATAATGTATATATGTGCTGTGTAGAGATAAAAATCAGACTGTACAACTCGTATTATTTGTGCAAAAAAGACATGTGCTTTGAGTCCCTGTAACTCCATGGAATTTACTTCAAACTTTATGGATATAGGTTTTGTTACTGTAAAACATAGTTTCTGGTATCGGTTCAGTCAATAAACAAGCGGAAATAAGAATAAGTACTCCTATTCATTTTCTTCACCATAGTGAATAATTCTTTGTTTCTAAATGTGGATTATATATGGTTCGTAAGTCAATGTTGTAGTTAAAGGGTTAAATTGTATGGTATGGTAAATTTGATATTGCTTTCATTTCTCCTCGGTTCTAAACTGATATTGGACATTCGATGCCACGGAATAGTGTTTAAAAGCTACGCGCAATAACACAGGGTTTTTTAGAATTTCATAATACTCACCTCGGCTTATAAATGATGCGATATATATTAAACAATTGTCAGAAAATGTTTTTATACAAATAAACAAACCAGGACAAGGTAATCAAAATAGTTGATTCATAAGTGGTGGATTTTTTTCTGGAAATTAGACTCCTCTGTGAGTAAAATCGTGGGTATTTGGATTTTGTCACTATTGTTTTTGTTTTTTATTTATTTCAGTAAAATATGCAATGATTTTAAGAGATATTGAAACCAAAGTCTAATTGTAGCTATTATTTGGTTTTGTACATTTAATTAAAATGTAGCAATTTGATTCATGAATATGGACATTATGATATTCAGTTAACTTGTTATAATTGTCCAACAGTGTCATCTAATTTTTATCTTTTTTTTTTTGAAGATTTGCTTTCGATTCTTTACATTATAAGCATTTACTATATGACTATACGGCTTTATCAGAACATTCTTGTTGTCATATATGCATATAAAGCAGCTGTATATAATCAAAGCATATTTTACATGATGTTTAAGTTGAGAACAACCATTGACCTTCATAATAAAGGTGTTTGAAAATTAAACTATAATTTTGTTCTCTGTTTTACCGAATGAAATAAATATGTTACTTTTAAAGCTGTGAAATCTGTTCTAAAATATGACACGATATAAAAAAAAATCTGAAATTTACATATTTTTTATTTCCATTTGGATGTTGCGTGTATTATGTCTACCTGGGAATTGTCTTTGATACTAGGGTGTGTATATTTGAGATTATGCTGTTTCATATAACCTCACAAATGTGTTTACATCTGTATAATTATATAAAAGCATCAGATGTAAATGATATTTGCATCCAAGGCTTGTCTCAAGAGGCAAACTATTTGTAAATGCTTAGAGCGGTTGAAATTAAATATTTGTATTTAAATTGTGACAGAGAGTTTTTTTTATAATTCATAGGTGACATGATAATGAAATATTTTCATTAAATATTAAAAGCGTCATTTAACTTTTTTCAAAACAGATTTTATTACAAGATTTCATCTATGAAATTGCACCATGTTTGTATAATGCATATTTCTTTTTCCATATATCTCAGTGAAACAATGATAGTTCTGATCGAATTCATAAAAAATTGCAAAGTAAAATGATAATACAAATGTTACTTAGTACTTCTATAAGTTCACTTCTTTATATAGAAGTTTATGGTGGCCTCCATGACCGAGTATTTAAAGTCGATGGCTACGAACCATGGCGTCTCAACGTTGTGGGTTCGGTTCTTTCCCGTGAGGATGCTATCTAGCTAAGTGGTTCTACTCAGGTGATGGCAGCCGAGGTTCTCCCTCCACCAGGAAAGTTGCCGTATATAATCATAGCAGTATCGATAGGACTTCCGGGATTTTCAGAGTTAAAAACTTATAATATCTACAAAATGATTGATATTGACAATGTTATAATGTTCCATATTGTGTATATATAATATATAGTTATTGGGAGCTATCATATAAATATCCTCTTATTTATCATTAAATGTATATCTTTTACGTGTATATATTAACAACAAATTATTTTACATGTATATCTTAATAAAAGATCAAATGTATAAATTATTTTACATGTATATCTTTATAAAAGATCCATGTATATCTGCGTTACATGTGTATCTTAAAAGCCACTTCATGTTTATTTTATTGATAAATCATTTCACATGTATATCTTAATCGTCAATCATTTTTAATCTTTATCTTGAGAAAAAAGCGATTATTTGTCCTTTTAGCAAAAAGGTTCCGATGAAAATAATTTTATTCCTTATGGTTCTTATGGTATTTCACAACTCTTTTTTAAAGTAGATTTGTCTACAATGTACACATTTTCTATAAGTATTGCAAATGTTGATAAAACGAAATGAAATGTTTCACTTGAATATTCTTATAAAAAATTTCTTGAAATAAACTTGGTAAAGTTTTAAGTGATTTTGTATGAACATTTATATGATGAAAACATATATACTGCTGTAGATGAGGTATAAATACATGTAATATCAGATTATGTATCCATATATTATTAATCTGTGGGTTGCTTTATATCTAATACTAAATACTTTCAACGTTCATGTAATTATTAATACGTTTAACAAAGGTTAATAAAGGTTATTCATTAATTAATTAATTAATAAAGGTTTAACAGACCTTACATAATCGACCAATTCACTTTAAAAGATTAAATGTTGCATTTTTTTGAAAATTCGAATTTATTTCATTTTTTAATTAAACGAGAAAAAAAACATTGCTTAATCTTATTTTACATGTTTATTGTACATTGTCTGTATTTCACAATTACTGTGCATATAAGCAGATATACTGATAACTCAAATAAAATATATATTTTAAAAAAAGACAAGAACGGAAAACAAATTCTAATAAAAATTGTTTTGACTTAAGTTGACTAAGTGTTAACTAAATGAACTTTCTATTTCCTTTGTCTGTGGCTCTCATAAAAAAACGTGTTGACGTGTTCTTGGTATAATTCATTTGTTTTATCGTCATACGAAAAGCATGTTATTATGTCCCCATTATGTGCCATTATTTTCCCTTTTATTTATGACACCCTGTCGTGAATAAAAATCCTGAAAGCTTGGTAATATCCTGGTATAAAATATGATTGAACTATCTCAAGAGCAAATATATTAATATCTGCTATTTAGTGTCATTCCGGAAGGAACGGTCTAATGATAACACCGTAATATTTTATATCCTTGTCATCCCTTGTATAACTAACAAATCTTTGTCTAGCTCATTTAAATCACTCGGCCTTCTGTAAAGCAAAAATCTTTTGACAGCAACAATACTTTCTTTCTTAATAAAGAATTTCTTATATTTTTACCTCTGTAGAGCATCCCTCCTAAAATCTAAGATGTTCGTCTACCAAAGGGTGTTGCTCTACAGAGGTGATACTGTGGACTGCAAAATACTTATTGATAAGTTTATTCAGTATGAAGCTGACAAAAACCCTGAACATGGTGTCCATAGAGTAAAAGCAGAAGACTTATGGCTCATATAAACTTCATTTTATAGAAACGTTATTGTTACCATGGTTATAGCCGTGGTAATATTAATTTGTTCCCTAGATTAAAAGATGTAACAAATGACTTCGTCTGTGTATATTAGCTTAACCTAAGGCTCCATAGATTTAATCTAATTTTGTTATCTGCAGTCTAAACAGTTATTGTCACCTAACTGAGAATTATCAGATTGCACAATGTACACCTGGGAATGGATTTTTAATTTCCAATTATTCTCCAAAGACATTGTTAAGAGAAGCAGTGTTAAAGACAACAACAGAATCATATTATAGGCATAACTGCAAGTGATACAAGACTGATAATGTTGGAATTGTTACATCGTCACTAAAATTACTATTCGTCATTCGTCTGTTAGCTTAAGCTAACATTAAGTAGCAAGTGTTACTCGATCTGAGCAGTTTTGTGTGAGGAATGTACTTTATACTTCTAATTATTTTTTAGAATGATCTCATTTCACCTATTTACGGTTTGCAGACTCAGACAAACGCTCGTTATCAGCGTGGTAGAACGAGGCAATCTGTTCGATGTGGCTAAAACAGATTCGATATGCGTTCTCGTCCGAACAATAGAATTACAGAAATCTATTGTTCCCAAGGAAGTTTTCACTTAACAAAATGCTCATTTTGCTGATTATTTCATGGCAATTACATTTATTTCCAGCTTATAATGCCGTTGTGTTGGTGAGACGATAACAATAATCGGCGCTGATATTCTCCTAACCGTGTAATTTGTCCATACCGGAAATGAGTTGACTGATGTGAATTCTTGGGGAAGAAAATGGAACTTCTTATAATGGCTATTCTGATTGTAAAAGGTAATAAAACGAATTATTTTTCGTTCTTCTCTGTCGCAATGCAATTAAGCTTTTGGCTGATATTGTGTGAAACACAATATGGTCTTATAAGATCAATTTTATTTTCTGGTGACGAATTTTTATCGTTCTGCTTGTCTACCAAGAACAGGTATATATTTGTAATGAAGGAATATGCAATGTTTAAATATATCTAATATGCCATAAAATAAATTAAGAAACGTTAAAGAATAGCAAACAAGGCAAAGTCAAACTTTTTAAAACTATTTAATATTTCTGTAAAGCTTTAACAGTCGTCAGATGATACTTATGCGGACTGTCCCGCGACATCATCACGTTTCGGTCCGCTGACATAACCATACGGTTCTCACGCGCATACTGGGTGCCAGGGTTTAGTTTCTTTATATTTTATGTCTAAAATACTTTTTCCAAAACCTCGGTTGCGTCAGTCGTTTAGGGTGAACAGCTGTTATCCAGCTGGTCTGGTTGGATTGACTGTAGTGGTTTATTAAAAAAACATCAAAGAAAACCTAACAGCGGCTTAAACATTACTTAAATACCTTTTGCACGAAACATTCATGCTTAATTAGTAGCATTTATGACTCAAATCGTTTAATCAAAATGTTTACTTTGTCGTCAATATGAATTAATTGCATTGCGTTTACTGTAAAAACTGTCAAAGTCCACATATCAAACATAGATTATTGAATATTTTCTTACATTGATTATAATGCTAAAAGACTGCAAAATTGCCGTTTTAAGATATTAACCAGATATTAAAGGACTTCCACTAAGGTAAAAAAGCTTAAAACATAACATAAGAAATTCTTACATATCTCAAGTGAAAAAAAAACCTGCAATGATAATAAAGACATATGCTCAGATGTAAATTTAATATGGAAGTTTTTGCTCGCTTCTATGTCCGATTAAAAAAAAGCGTTTCGTTATTGGTTCATTTTGCTCAATACAAATGATGAAAAACATGATGAAAGAATGATTAGAAATCTTCACACAAATTATTAATCTAGACCTACATCATGTAGCACACAATTCCCGAAAACATTTCAATCGCATCAAAAGAAAACGCAATGGAGTCTTTTCAAAATATAAAAGCTATAAGTCTCATGTTTTTCTTAATATTTAAAAGGTGGAAATGTAACGTATAAATATATTGTTTTGAGGTTGTTTGTGTTTTAAAAAGAAAAACAGGTATGCTTCTTGAAAAAAAGAATCTGATGTTAACAATAATTAATTTGAACATATTGTAAAAGAAGTTATCGTATACAGGTGAAATGGTATTGTTTATTAAAGAATATGATGCTGTGAAAATTAAAGCAGTGTGCGTATATGTCATAGTATAGTGTCATGTTCTGTTTTATTTGTTATTAATGTAAGGAGATATTAAAATGCAATTTAAAGAGGCGAGGATTATTAAAATTGTTGATTTTAACCAGAGATCTGTTTGAATTGTACGATTTGTGTTTTAATAATTAGTAAAGGATTTGTCATCTCAACTTTGTAATGCATGCTTTTTCTTTACAAATCATCTTATGTGACGAGACTGAAATATGACAGTTTCAGTTATATGAATATCAACATATTTTCACTATTTCATTATTATATTTCAGGAACCTTGACATTTGGAGATGAAAACGAGTATAGACTGGTCCGCGATTTGTTCAAATCATATGACAAAAGAGTTCGACCGTCGAATCATTACAGTAAACCCGTCAATATGACGTATGCAGTAGCTTTAGCTCAAATCATAGATGTGGTATGATATATTTTAAATCACATTTGAGCCGCGTCACGACAAAACCAACATAGTGCGTTTGCGACCAGCATGGATCCAGACCAGTCTGCGCATCCGCGCAGTCTGATCAGGATCCATGCTGTTCGCTGTCAGTTTCTCCACTTGTAATAGAGTTGGTAAGCGAACATCATGGATCCTGATCAGACTGCGCGGATCCATGCTGGTCGCAAACCCATTATGTTGGTTTTGTCATGACGCGGCTCATTTATTTCATGGACATTAAGGTGTACTCATTTATCAACATTTATACTGTTTATCCCTTTTTAAATTATTGACTATCTGCTTTCTTTATAACATAATTGTTTATTTTTTTTACATTATCTTTGTATTTCATTTTTTAATTGGAACATTGAGTCGTTTTATCATATTGTATGTTTGGAATCGAACGTTTTTGCATCCATCAAGATTCACAGTATATCGTGATGTTACAATATGTTTCTGACTTTGATTGTATGCAGATATCTGAATGGAATCTAGATGTAATTGATAGGACAAATTAGCCCAAATATTCATTGCAGCAGAGTTTTAGCTGATATCGTAAAAAGTCCATTTCCTTTCATACCATAATAAAGCAATTTTAGTTCCGCAGAACAATGTTGATTATGGAAGATATGATTTCGTCTGGATGTAATTATTGTTTCTTTTGTTACAATCAGAACAAATAAAACTAGTTGTACATTTTATCCTAAATGTAATTCAAGCAATCAAGGAAGTGTCTGAACTAATGGAATTGTAGGTTTTTTCTTCCTAAAGGTATTCTAGTATTGAGGGCAAGAAGCATGATTTTATGAACACAATTGTATGAAAAAGTAACCTTTCACTCGAAAATGCTTAAAATAAAACGTGCAGTCTTGAAACTTTTACCACTGCGACACTGTCATTTTAGTCTATTATATCATTTTGCATTGTTGTTGCTGTTTCTAATATATGTGATGTTTGTTCTTTCTTTCCTGTTCAAAATGTTCAAATATTCAATTGCTCCATCGGCAAGACGGCTTACTATTTTGTTACTCTTATTTCACATTTTATCACTATAAATCTAAAATAATGTTTACTGTTTTATGACTAACGAACTACAAATATTACAAAATATGTTTCTTCTTCCGGTAGATTCTCTTTTATCCGTGGTTTTGTTATTTACAATTCTGACACAGTTATGTGAAACAGCCGTTGTATCTTGGAATTTGAAAACATTTTGAATAAATAATGTATTGTCGTTATAAAGAAAATGTATGGCTCAGAAATGATTTAATTTTCTTTAGAAAGGAGAAACATAAGTTTATACCATTAAAAAAGATTTTAGAGCACATTTTATCAAAACATTATGTGTCTTGAATGTTATGTCTGTCGTACATTTTCAACCAAAACCTTTCTTCCATTTATGTAATCATTAAAGGCATAAATCATGTTTGCAAGTGTGATTTATTGTTAATGCAATAAAAAATATTATAATAAATTAGCATTTAATCATTTAAATTCTACATATTGTTACTAGTAATTAACTGATTTTAATTTAATATCCTTTGACAACAATGTACATTAAATTGAAATTTTTTGCGTTTGTTCATGAGTATGATAATATCTATCATTACTGGTATTATAGTAACTTTAAACTAAATTTCATATTCTTCAGGATGAAAAGAATCAAATAATTACTACAAATTGTTGGCTCAATCAAAACTGGCTGGATCCAAAACTAATTTGGTCGCCAAGCAAATACGGAAATATCACCGTGATACGTATCCCGTACAAAGACATATGGAGACCAGATGTTGTCTTATACAATAAGTAAGATTTCCCAAGCAAATTCGCAGATTTCTAATTTTCTTCCCGGGCGTCAGTGTACGATTTTTGATACAGTAATATGCTTTTATAGGGCACATACTTTACGTAACACCAGCATGATTGTCTTTGATAAAGGATATGGACATTTTTGAAGTACAAACTACTATTACATGTGAATCAAAAATAACATGTAGTGTCTGTCAGAAATCCATCATGCCACAATTACATTAATGTTATTAATATTAATTTATTTAATACAAGACAAATAACCGATTAACAGTTTTGAATAAAAATATCCAGTTACTAACACACGTATAAGGTATCTTATCTTAACAATTCTAAAATACTCCTATTGTTATCATAATATATACATGTATATATTTACAACATGTTTATTTTTTCTGTTATCTTACTGTATTCATATTCTCCTCTCGTGTATTGTTTTCAGTGCGGACGTCAGCTCAACTGTAACATCTGTCAGTTCAAATGTTATGATTGACCATACCGGAAATGTCACGTGGTTGTCTATGTCTATTTTTAGAAGCTCTTGCTCAATTGATGTTAAATATTTTCCTTACGATATACAAAACTGCACAATGGATTTTGCATCATGGTCATACGGTATTGCCGAGTTAAATGTAATAAGTAAGGACGACAAAGGGGACATTTCAAATTATGTGCCAAGCTCGGAGTGGCAGTTACTACATTATCAACCGAAACGAACACTTGTCAAGTTCTCGTGTTGTCCAGATGATGTGCCTTTCATGAAATACATTATAATCATAAAGCGGAGACCATTGTTCTATCTGTTTAATATGGTTATGCCATGTATTCTGATAACGATTGTTGCTCTTCTTGGATTCTACATGCCCCCTGAGTCCGGAGAAAAGGTGTCGATGGGAATTACTACACTGTTATCTATAGTCGTCTTCCTTATGATAGTTGCTGAAAGTATGCCTCCGACATCAGATGTAGTGCCTCTTATAGGTGAGTGTTGAACTATTGAACAAATTATACTGTTGATTGTAGTAAAACATCATTAAGTGACTTAACACAATGTATTAATTAAATCAAATACAACGTATTAAATGAATCAAACACAACGTATTAAATAAATCAATGGATGAATGAACACCAAACAAAATAGATGCGAAGTATCTTTAGTTTGTCTTCTATACAATTTATGCATAAAGACTTTGGTAAATGATTGTTTTCACGTATTTGTTGACTTATGGACCAATAGATCTTTTAAATGGAATGGCACTAGCGTGTCACATTAAAAACGCCATGCATGGTTATCACAATATTAACACATCTGGGGATGTTTTCAAATTCAAAATTTAACCATTTCAAGTTAAATGTTGATTTTTGCTTCGGCCGGGGTACGGTAGCATACAACTTTCAGTTCCGTCAATGAACAGGCAAAATCAAACTGAGCCTGCAACATTATCAATTTTGTCATTTTGGACGTTCTTTAAAATAGTTTTAAAACTCTCTATTTCATATAAATAATTGTGAAGTTAATATAATCTTTATTCATGGCTACCGTCAATTTACGTTTTGAAATAAGAAATGCTGTATAATAAATTCGTTATAAAGATTTGTACAGTCTATAAACATGTATTAAGAAGTTTTCTATATTTCAGGATTATATTACGGTGTAACTATTGCAATTGTATCATCTGCTACGGCTATGACGGTGCTAACGTTAAATATTCACCACAAGGGGGCACGAGGTATAGAGGTACCACATTCAGTGAAAAGAATGTTTTTCGGTATTATTGCCAAAATATTGTTCATAAAGCTAGATCTTCCGTCGCCCCCGCCGGGACCTGGTTTGGTAAGTACAAATACTACATAGCAAAAGTGTCTTCAAATGTAACCATTTACTTTTTTACATATTTCCTGTAACAAGTTATTCATTCGTATCTGTTGTAGTACCAACACGAAGAATCAGCCCAGAATTCTCTTCAATAATCTCTTTATATCGGGAAATGTAATTGTTTCAATTCCCTGATGTTGTTTAAAGTTGTGCACCTTAAGCCTTAACGTCTGAGGAGAGTTTAATACAGTTAAAATCAAATATTTAATGTGGATAAGTAAATAATTCTAGAATATTTCGAAATCTTATTTCATTTTAAACTGATTATAAGAAATAAACGTTTAAATGTAAGGAACGTATAACATAAGAGTAGATATATAACCCCTCTATGAATTATAAAGAGTTTTTGCTTCATTATTTCAGACAATTTTTGGATGATCTCATCTCTTATAATATATATTGAATTTTATTCTTTTCCTGGTATTATGTTAGAGGCTATATAACATATTATCGCACGTGATTTCAGAAGATTTTAAGTACTCCTTGATACAAGAAATTCAAAGTGTTAAATTTAAACAAATTTCCAATATCAACTGTTTGTCAATCACCATTATAACAGACACTTTTTTAAAATATTAAGTCAATTCAGCTCAACTTGACAATGACAAAATGAGCATAATGTCACTTTAATACTTATTGTCTGAATATATTTATTCAAAACCTTTATCTAACATGAAGCATTATATGAAATGAATTAATACAAAAAAAAAACTAAAATTAATTTAAAAAATCAAACATTTTCTTACATACTAGAATAAGGCTATAATTGCATATTAAGTCATCTTGTTTTAACCTATTTACAGTCGAGGATACCACTTCATGACCACTGTCAGTATGACACTCCAGACTTTGATGCAGAGATACCAGCACAAAATGGCGGATTGTCGCCGCGCTTTGTTAACAGACTGCGTGTAGGCGGTGCCACTCCAACCGCGAGTGATAATGTTGAACAACAATTTTTAAAAGTGTTGAAAAAAGTGTATGAAACTATTGAAAGAAATGAAACGAGGTTACAAGAACAAGATAGGAAGGATATTTTAAAACAAGAATGGCAGCAATTGGCGTTAGTTTTGGATAGGCTTTTGTTGCTTGTGTTTATTATAGTAACAGTAACGGTAACTCTAGTTGTGATGATTCCCCAAGATTACACCTTGACATATACACCCACATAGAGAAAGTCAGTGTTGAAAATAACATTCACTTTGTCTTTAGAGGTTCTATAAAAGAAGGCAACTTGCGCGCATATTAATACACAAATGCTTTTTTGCATGATATTTTAGGCAGAATTCATAAAATTTAGATGAAAGAATGATAATGTTTAAGATGTCAATAAATTCAAATTATCTTCTAAGCGGTGCAATTTGTTAGTCGACGTCACGATTGTGATATTGTAAATGACACTGAACATTGTGAGTTAAATATAAGGGCATGTGAAAAAAAATGTATGTCCATTAAACAAACATGTGAAAACAACAATAGTAGGAATTGGATATGTGTATTGTGCTAATATGATCAACAACTTGATCTTTTCACGTAAAACATGAGACATGGGATTGAAACAAGCGTAATGTATTGTGCCATTATGAAGGTTTAGCTGTGTACTCTATATGTTATCGTATTCAAGTAAGTAGCCAAAAACGGAATTTAATGTTACTATTTAGTGGGGAGCTTACATGTATGTATTTAAAGGATCAAGACTAAAATATGTGAAGCCAAGGTTTTAAAAGCGTGTGTTTTATTTAAATTGTAACAGTTGTTTTCCGGCGTTTTACACTGAGTCGACATCATCATTGCAGATAACCGCATAATTAGGAAACAGGGTTTTTCCGAAACGTTCAAATGTTATCCTCGGATTTGTTCATGATTTTAAAACCTTGATGTTTTATTTTGTGTATATAGTGATAGAATATTTTGAAGTCAGCGACTTCACTTTCTTAACTTTTCATGTACTTTTATTAAAATGTAACACATATCATTATAATGAAATATTCAAAGTGATGGTAAACATTTTATCTATATTTAGTATGTGTATAGCAGCATAATATGGCAAAGCACTGAAGGAATTAATTTTCAACTCTACCGGGTATTTTGATAATAAATATACTGACTACCAGTTTTAAAAAGTTGGTCTGCAAATATTAGCATTTACAAATAATGCTAGGAATAGCCGTTCTGTCGGGTATTAGGATTTTTTTTCGTGAAATAGACTTCTTCCAGAACAATAGAGGTCTACTTTAAATTTAGATTCAATTTATTTGTATTCCGACACAAAATATTGCAGTCATTATACTATATTAATTCAGTTTGGCTTAGGGTAGGTGGTGTGTGGGTTGAAATGATCAAATCTTGTTAATTGTATATGTTGTTGTCCAGGAATGGCGACAATAAATACTTCAAAGAACTGTTCTTTGGTTTTAATTTACCAACTAAGATGTGGTTACACTATGAGGTGATGTAATTGATTAATGATTTTTCAGACAGTCCTGACAACCAGTAGAAGAACATACCAAAACATGTTCACTAATCAAATGCTATTTTTGATTGCTTAGTATTTTGTTTGAATATGATTCGATCAATGGTAAAATTATTAATCAACATAATATCTTTTTCACAAACTGTCCTAATTAAAATTGAATTCATTTATCCGTGTATATAACGTGTCACATGTAACTTATTATGTTTTCTCTTCTTTAAATGGTATAAATCTATATCTTATTATTTTTTATATATATTTTTAAGAGTAAATTATGTTATTTTTAACAATCGGTAATCTTATGGTAAATCCTTTAGAAAACAATGTAACGTAATATTTTTAATACACTTGAATATAATATGTAAGCAGAATTGCGTGTTTTGAAACAAAATATTATGCTTCTATTTTATGTAGGTTTTTTATTACTGTTTAGCAATTATTTCATCCATATGCCATTCATTCTTAATAAAAAATACAGACATGTTTCTTACATATCGGCATTTTTAGGTATTATTTTCAAAATTCATATAACAATTTTTGCAGAAGACATAAACACTTTAAAACATCCTTAATAAAGTCTTTCTTAGTGTAACATTTTAAAAATTTCTACAACAGAATTCTTACTTGACTCGGTTTCAAAGATAAAATGAAGATCCTATTCAATGGCATACGAGCAAGCGTAAAAGTCTTTCTACATAAAAAACAAACAAATTGATGAGGATGAAAAAAAATCTTGAATAACAAGTTTTCAACACAACAATATCTAATGAATCTCTAAAGCTCTTGTTAACTGCGTTGTTACGGAAAACTTCCGATACATTAAAATGAATTGCAGTTGCAACTGCATTATTCCAAAGAAAACACACAAATGGATGTCTTTTTTTCTAACCTAGTGAATTAAATGCTTCAATTAAGGCTTCATATTTTCACTACAATGGACAAATGTTTGGTGAAATTTTCATATGAAATTTGTTTTAAATGAAATGGATTATTTTGAATGGTTTAACAATGTACGCGTGTCGATTTTCTGCAATCTGATGAAAAACCTGGAATAATATTCGCATACAAAATGCAAATATATTGAGAAAGTGAATGTGATTTCTGTATAAACTGGTTGTGATTATGTTAGTTTGTAAAATGAGTGTAGCCTACATAAAAGACAAGTTCTGTTTATGTACTTTTGTAATGCGTTCTGTGTTTTCTTTATAATCTGATCTCTTCCATGCTTATTTTTTAAAGTGAAATTTTCCTTTCAAATAAAAATTGAACATTTTGGTAATGTATAAGAGACAAAATATAATACGATAGAGACATTGTCTTGTTAATATAATACACGATATGTGTAAAAGTGACGAGCTATATTCAATATAAGGCAAGTAGCAAGTCACTAGCATTAAATTTTACTCATAATATAACTTTTCGTATCATCTAAATGTAGTATAATAAACAAAACTTAAAGGAACCTCTTTGAATATTTTGTTACAACTATGAGACATGTTTGTCTTCATTTCATCCATATTTATAAAGAGACGTATCATTGATTTTGTCTCTGGAAACAGTTGCTGAAACTCGCTGAAAATTCTTGTACAAGAGTAAAAGAAATGTCGTCGTCTTTATAGTTTCATCTTTAATAAATATACCTGTTAATGTATTAATAATAAGCAAGAATTGTATGCTGTTAACTATAGTCTGACATTTACGTTAGTACCGTACAGATACTTCTACAAAACAACATTACCCGTGTAATCATACGAAAATTTAAGTTAACTACATGTAGTTACATAGTAACATAGCTAAACCACTGTATTACCTATATCGTCAAAACTACAGCATTAGATTTCTACAAGCAGTTGCATACTTAGAATATTCTGGAACATAAAAATACGTTTTGTCAGTTTTGTTTGTACAGTTTCAAATTGTCTATATGTCCATGATTTATTATTATTATTCGAAATAAAAGAATTATTGATATCATACTTAACGTGTTTTCTTTTCTCAGCTCTTCAACTATTTTAACACATTTTGATTACATCATCAAATGCACAGATGTACTAGCAACAGACTGTGAATGTGTTTATATGTAGTTATAAAAGTTCTATCTAGTCTTACATCGGTAAAATGACTATAAAACAACAATTCAAAATATAACATTAAGTACACATATGAAGTAAATATCTCAAAACATCAATCACTGTATAAGCTGTCATTCTGCCATTTATCAAATTAAAAAAGCTTTCCAAAAGCTTGAACAAAATAGCTTATTAATCATAACATGGTTTAAACAGTACATAACTCAGTTGGGGTTTGCATTCGTTGCCTTGCTAAGAAGACAGTCTCGCTTTCGGTCTTTGTCTATATCATAGTCATAAAAGTGTCATCGTAAAAGACCTATTGTATTGTAATTAGATATTTACATAAGAAACAAAGGAAAAGCTTCTTAACTGATATATCATACATAATTCTTGTCTGTATGAAATTTATTTGCATCATTTAGGGTAGAACAACACGACCGGTAACATTTTTGGTCATCAACATTGTTCAGTTTCTATGTCACAATCATGATTTCTACTAATTAATCAACAATGCTAGAGTTTATGTTCAATATTTCTTCCCTAAAAAACATTCACATCAATGATTCTAAACCCTTATTGTTTTCTTCAAATTAACAAAAAGTATTTGATTCTTGTGGCAAACGATATAAAATAGATTGCTATTTATTCAGGAACTGCGTGCCGTATCATCATTCCCAGCTAAAATACAGAGAAATAAAAGATTAAAAGATCAAATTGTCCATTTAAATCTAAATTTATGACATTTGCTCCGTAATTAACAAAAACTCGAAACTGATACATTTACTGCTTAGTTTCTTGTTAAAACAGATAAATTTGAAGTAGTAGGAAACAGTCTTTCCATCTTTACTTATTTTGTACTAATAGACTTCATTAAATTGAAGCTGTTTCAAATTTCCAGGCATTTTCTTTTTATCTCCGATGCTTTCTGATGTAGAGGGTAAATGGTTTATTAAATTGCATTAATTAAACAGTATTTAATCATTATAAACTATTTGCTAGTAAATTATGAACATCTAAAGGCAAGCCTGCTAATACTAAAAATCTGCAAAGAATATCACGAAGTAGATTTGTGATTTTCTTTGTTATTGCACTAGGATAATAGTCGGAGTCATACTTTGCTTTATAAATTTGAAGGAGCAAACTCTTTTTACCAACAAGGTGATTCTTTGGACGTACCAAAACTGGCGATTGTCTGATATCTTCTTCCACCTGAAAATCTGTAAAGTTGGCATGAAAAATGTCGACTTACACTCGACTTAAATTATCAGTTATGTCATATTTTCTGTTATTTACATACGTATGTAATATCTTCTAATTATGTCTCAATGGCATACATTCAGCTACAGTGTTCATGTCAATTTTCAACTTAAACATCGTACAAATCTGAAACTCACATCAATGTTACATCTTCAATATATATGTCAATGTAATGTGCCAGAGAAAATTCTAAATATCGTATTTTCAATAAAGACCACATGTACCACTTAAAATGTTTCTAAAGTGAGATATAAATAACTTATCTTTAATAAATATCAATATACAATGTTTCTCAAGCGAGAAATAAACGTCGTAACTGAAACAAATATCACTTTATAATGTTTCTGAAGTGAGATATGACTTATCTACACATTTCAACAACGTTCTATCAACGGAATAATTTTGTATAACAATATCATTGTTATATCGTCAACACATAGCATGTAATATGTTCATATCGAAAGACATCCATTTGACAAACATATGCTTTATAAGTGTTATTATGATATACGATAGTAATTTATCATTGACATGCACTCGTACACAGGTAATATTCTCATGTTTTCCAAAATAAAACAACATTTGACTTACATATCATAAATTATTATATGATCTAAATATAGCTTCAATCTCATTGGTCCAGACAGTAGTCAACAGAACTTTTTATAAAATCATATTTACTGGGTGTAGTATCATATTCACTGGCTGAATTGGATTTTCCCAGTCTAAACATAGATTGAGACTCATATTCAATGATCATACACCTTATACTGTTAAATACGCGTGTTACTTAAAAAATAATTGTTGCTTTTTGTTCTTTGTGGCATATTTCTCGATTAAAATATAAATACATTACCATTTTACTTAAAAGCTACACCGCAATGATGAGTATAAACTTGAATTACTTTTGTATGCGCAGCGTTCGCGAAGTCGTTGCACGCCTAACACGTGCGTCTTTTTTCCCGCGCTTCAACGAGGCAAAATTTGTACATGTATATATAAGGTTGTACTTTTTGTGATTTTTTTATTTCTTAGCCTATTCATATAATAAAACAATTATTGACAAGTGAGCCATTGAATATGATGTGATATTCACCGGCAGAAAGTCATATTGACCTCGGCTATCGCCTCGGTCAATATGTCATCTGCCGGTAAATATCACATCATATTCAATGGCTCAATAGTCAATAATTGTATAATATCATATCTGTTTCCAAAATGACGGCAGTGAAATCACTTTCTATTGTATATGTTAAAGATCCTGTATGTTGTAATTAATGCTGTTACCACACTAAAATTAAATTTTATATATGTATACAATATGCTTCTTAAACAATTTTCAAACATTGAAAAATATGTAAAATATGTACCACAAATATTTGTCCACATTATATGTAATCATTCAAATATATGCATTCATTTCTGATTGAAAAATTTGACTTAGACTTGCTAGAAAATAAATTTTTTATTACCTCCCTTGATTAACATGAAATGTCAATTCGGTAGTATCTTTACAAATAATGCTTTTTGGAACTTCCAAAATTGATAAATCTCATTTGAACATTATATTTATGATATAAAACCATAAAAAAAAATTGTGTTACAGGATCTTTAAATTCACTTAAGGAAAATATTACAGTTGCATCGTTTACATTACTGTCACAGACAACATGTTTATTTTCAATTTAGAGAAGGTTCAGAGTAATTTAATCCGAGACAGTTCAAATTGCGTTAATTCAAGTATGCATACATGTATATATGTCCTTTGGCCAAAGTTCTTTGTACTTTGTAAAGTACATGTAGATTACCTTTGAATAAAAATGTTAAGAAGACAGGTTTCTCATCTAGAGCTTTAATCAGCTTGACCAGTGCTTTGTTTAGATAATGAATCCAACTTATTCGCCATAATTATGGATAGAAATATTTTTGGCAGATTTTGACCGTTTAAATGGTATAAAGCTTTTTTTTCAAATATAAATGTTTTTTATAAGTGGTAGAATTATAGCGTTTCGTAAGTCTCGAATCTGTTGTAGAAATTCTGTGTTATTAAAAACCACTCACACATACACCACTCAATTGTTCGAACATATTTCTATCATGTATTTTGAAGAATTAGTATTTTAATTCAAGCAATAATCAGTACCCATCATGAAGCAGATATATAGCTTTATACATTTTAATGTTATAATCGTATTGAACCGTGCAAATCAACTTTATGTGTACGTCAAGTATAATTGAAGGACTTTCATCAAATAAGTCAAGATGATTCCAAGATAAATTTTCAGTCGAGTTTATTATATGTAAAAGTCAACAGTATTAGATTCAACCAAAGTAGAGGACAGGAATATGTTTCTTTGTCAATTCTGATCTTACGATTGTGTTTATGTTCATGACTTCATATTTAAATGATGAATTCTGTGAAAGTGTGTGGACGATAGCGATAGCTCGCAATTACCACGTCCATTTTCAATTTTTCCCCGTTTTTGGCGTTCTTTAGGATATACCTACATATAAATGGGCGTTATGATTCCATTATTTCTTTAATGATGTTTTAATTATCATTTTTCAAATGAAAATATACTTTAAAATCTAAATTTTCGGACGGGCAAGTGTATTTTACTTTATTTGGTAGCTTTTCAGACAATTTGGCCACTTTCTTCTCCTGTGCAGTGTATACTGTTTAACTAAAAACCAAGTATTCAAACAATTTTTACATATTAATAACAAACGTTTACTTACTTTATAAAGTATTTCATAATAATATTATGTTAACTATTCTCAATACGGTATTTTTATACCTGTAACTAACATATTTCAAGCTTAAATTAAAATAAATTACTTTTCATTAAAACGCAGTTGTTTGCTTCTTTTCAAGCTAAAATATAGCTCAGAGATGCAAAGAGCAATGCAATTTGTATCATTCAAATTAAATGTATTACCCTTTTCCCTTATTAACAAAACAAGTCCGAAAGTAATAAATGCAAATCGTCGATAGCGTTCTGTTTTCCTCATTCATTGTGAAAATTAATTTGTCCTTAACGGTAAAAAGGTGTTGCGTGGTTCATAAATTTTCATCGTTGTGCTAAAATAAATCACGCCTAGTTTTGTAATCCTTACAAAGAAATTGTTTCACTTTATATAAAGCCAGTTCTTAGAGTATGTGCTTATATTATCTAGACGTGGCTTTTTTAAAGAAATCTAAAATGTATAAAATTTCATTTGCAAAATGCAAATAGTTTGTGTACACTGTACAGTAAACATTTGTTCACGTATTTACGATTTTTAAACGTTTCTGAAATTAGTGCTTTTGCCTAAGTGTTTCTTAGGGATAAATGTATTAAACGATTTTTGAAGATCGTTCAGCACGAAATTATTGTTGTTGTGTTTGTGGTATTTTTAATTTATCTGTGTGACTTTTTTCAACTTGGTTTGTTCCAGTATTTCTTCTTGAATACTGTGTAATCACTATTAGGATATGATGCTTGCTTTTTTATTTTGTATTTTGACGTCTTATCTATGCCGGCTTTATAACCCATGTATCGCTACTTTCTTCAGGTAACAAGCATCTAGCATGCTCTAATACTGATATTTAAATATAACAAAACTCATGTTTGCCCTTTCTAAAGAAGTAAACATTTATTGGTTTCTGAGGAATAATGTGAATTTAAGTGAATGTTTGTGAGTTTGAAGTTAAATATAAATGTTAAAGAGTTTAAGAAGATAATATGTTAAAGCGCTAAAAAAAATATTATATTAAAGCACTTAACAAGATAATATGTTAAAGCACTTAACAAGATAATATGTTAAAGCACTTAACAAGATGATAATATGATAAGGCACTAAAGGAGATTAAGTTAAAATTCATCCTGATATGTTTTATAATAAGTATACTGACTACCTGTAATAGGTATTAACGGCGCAATTATTTACTGAGAGAACTAAATAATGGAAGGTATTGAAATTTAATGGGGGTAATAACCAAAACTTATTATACATTTTTGTATTTAAGCTACCATAACTTCAAAAAAACTGTCTATTAGTTTCAAAATTTACCACCTAAGAATCAGATACAACATGGTGTGACGGTTTGTAGTTGATTCCACATTTTTCAGATATACATGGAAATAGTTTTGCTAGATTTGTGTACCAAAAGGGAATGTGATTTCTGTATACACTGGTTGTGATTATGTTAGTATGTAAAATGGTGGGTAGCCTACATAAAAGAAAAGTTCTGTTTATGTACTTTTGTAATGCGTTCTGTGTTTTCTTTTATAATCTGATCTCTTCCATGCTTATTTTTTGAAGTGAAATTTTCCTTTCAAATAAAAATTGAACATTTTCGTAATGTATAAGATACAAAATACAAAATATAATAAGATAGAAACATTGTCTTATTAATATAATACAAGGTATGTGTGAAAGATACGAACTATATTCAAAATAAGGCAAGTAGCAAATCACTAGCATTGAATTTTACTCATACATGTAATATATAATTTTTTCATATCATCTAAATGTAGTACATGTATAATAAACAAAACTTAAACGACCCTCTTTGAATATTTTGTTACAACTAGGAGACATGTTTTTCGTCGTTTCATCTTTATTTATAAAGATATGTATCATTGATTTTCGTCAGTGGACACAGTTGCTGAAACTCGCTAAAAATAACAAATGAAAGAAATGCCGTCGTCTTTATAGTTTCATCTTTAATAAATATACCTGTTAATATTAAGCAAGAATTGCATGCTGTTTATTATAGTCTTACATTTACGTTATTACCGTACAGATACTTCAACAACACAACATTACCCTTGTTATCACACGAACATTTATTAAGTTAACTAGTTAGCTCACATAGCTAAACCATTGTATTACCTGAATTGTCCAAACTACAGCATTAAATTTCAACAAGCAGTTGCATACTTAGAATATTCTGGAGATTAAAAAATACGTTTTGTCAATTTTGTTTGTACAGTTTCAAATTTTCTATATGTCCATGATTTATTATTATTATTCGAAATAAAAGAATTATTGATATCATACTTAACGTTTTTGTTTTCTTTTCTCAGCTCTTCAACTTTTTTAACACATTTTGATAACATCATCAAATGCACAGATGCGCTAGCAACAGACTTTGAATGTGTTTATATGTGAGTATAAAACTTCCACCTAGTCTTATATCGGTAAAATGACATAAATTACACATATGGAGTAAATATCCCTAAACACCAATCACTATATTAGCTGTCATTCTGTCATTTATCAAAAGCTTTCCTTGTTAACTAACTACATGTATAATCACAAATGTTCCGCATTAAGTATAAACATCTGGTGTAGAATTAGACAAAATGTTTACCTGTTGGCTTTAATTTGCACACCATTATTGAAATTACAATGTGTTTTACATAAAGGATTGATAACATTTTGGGACAAATATTTCAAAAAGTACACAATAAATATATCCCGTCTGTTTTTTCATAGAAAAAAACATATTTAGAACATTGAACTGTTTCAAAGACAGTCAACAGTCGTTTATTTCTACTTATCTGTTCCATTACATTGTTAATCGTGGTCAAAATAGCTTCTTAATCATAACATGGTTTACACAATAAGTAACTCACCAGGGGTTTGCAATGTTGCCCTGGTAACCTAAAGAGCCTTTGCGACAGTCTCGCTTTCGGTTCTGGTCTATATCATAGTCATTAAAGTGACATTGAATTGTAATTAGATATTTACTTAAGAAACAAAGGAAAAACTTCTTAACTGATATATCATACATAATTCTTGTCTGAAATTTTTTTTCATCATTTAGGGTAGAAAAACACGATCAGTATCATTTTTGGTCTTCAGCAGTGTTCAGTTTCTAGGTCACAATCATGACTTTTACTAACTAATCAACAATGCTAGGGTTTTTGTTCAATATTTCTTCCCGAAAAACATTCACCTCAATGATTCTAAACGCTTATTGTTTTCTTAAAATTGACAAAAGTATTTGATTCTTGTGGCAAAAGATTCAAAAATAGATTGCTATTTATTCAGGAACTGCGTGCCGTATCATCATTCCCAGCTAAAATATAGAGAAATAAAAGATTAAAAGATCAAATTGCCATTTAAATCTAGATTTATGACATTTGCTCCATAATTAACAAAAACCCGAAACTGATACATTTACTATTGGTTTCTTGTTAAAACTGATTAATTTGAAGTGGTAGGAAACAGCCTTTCCATCTTTACTTATTTTGTACTAAAAAGACTTAATTAAATTAAAGCTGCTTCAAATTTCCAGATATTTTTTTATCTTCGTTGCTTTCTGAGGAGTCGGGTAACTGATTTATTAAATTGCATTACTTTAACAGTATTTAATCTTATAAACTATTTGCTTGTAAGTTATGAACATCTAAAGGCAAGCCTGCTAATACTACACATCAATATTTACAAAAGTCTGCAAAGATTATCACGAAGTATTTTTGTGAAAACATTTTCTTTATTATTGCACTAAGATAATAGTCGGAGTCATACTTTGCTTTATAAATTTGAAGGAGCAAACTCTTCTTTCTTACAAAGTGGTTCATTTCAGACACTGTACGTACCAAAAATTACGAATGTCTGATATCTTCTTCCACCTGAAAATCTGGAATGTTGACATGAAAAATGCCGACTTACACTCGACTTAAATTATCAGTTATTCATTCTCGAATGAGTTGTAAAAATTCTGAAAGTTACACACGTGGAAATTGCACGCTGACAGAATTAATTGTTATGCTGCTATTTAAGTGGGGTTTAAACCGTTTAGCAATGATTGCATACACACACCAGTCGCTCTTAAAGAAATATTCGAGCATACAGGTATTTTGAAGAATTACTATTTTAAAAATCAGCAGATAAACTTTAATACACTTTGATTTTATAGTCTTGTTGGACCATGCAAATCAACTTTATGTGTACGTCAAGTATGACTGAAGGACTTCATCAAATACGTCAAGATCATTTCAAGATAAATTTTCAGTCGAGTTTATTATATATTAATGTTAACGGTATTAGATTCAACCAAAATAGAGGACAGGAATATTTATTTCTATAAAATTTTTGCCAATTCTGATCTTACGATTGTGTATATGCTCATGACTTCTTATTTAATTGATGCATTCTGCTTAACCTGTGTGAGAGTATGTACGCACTTCCCACTTCCATACATTTCAATATTTGCCGTTTTGGCGTTCTTTAGGAAATACCTTTATATACATTATAAAATGAAAATATACTTTAAATTCTATATTTTCCGGACGATAGGCGAATATTATACGAACCGTGGGTTTGACCTTATTTGGTAGCTTTTTAGACAAGTTGACCCTCAGCAATCATCTTTTTCTCCTGTGCAGTGTATGCTGCTTCACTAAAAATAATTTTTATTCAGACAGCTTCTACATATCAATAACAAACGCTTACTTCAGGTTAATAAAGCCTTCATTATGTGTTAACTATTCTCAATACGGTATTTTTATTTCTGTAACTAAAATATTTGAAGCTTAAATTGAAATAAATCACTTTTCACTAAAACACAGTTGTGTGCTTCATTTTAAAGCTAAAATATAGCTTAGAGATGCAAAGAGCAATGCAATTTGAATTATTCAAATTAAATTTATTACCATTTTGCCTTATTAACAAAACAAGTCCGAAAGTAATAAATGCAAATCGTCGATAGCGTTCTGTTTTCCTCATTCATTGTGAAAATTAATTTGTCCTAAATTTTTGTATTTAACGGTAAAAAAGTGTTGCGTGGTTCATAATTTTCATCGTCGTGCTAAAATGAATCGAACCTAGTTTTGAAGTCCTGGCAAAAATTGTTTCACTTCATATAAAGAGAATAGTTATTGTATGTGCCTCTATTATCTAAAAGTAGCTTTTTAAAGAAATCTTAAATCAGCAAAATAAAAATAGTTTGTTAACAGTAAACGTTTGTTCACGTATTTACGATTTTAAACGTTTCTGAAATCAGTGCTTGTCAAAATATTTAGAGTTTCTTAGGGATAATCGTATTAAACGATTTTTGAAGATCGTTCAGCACGAAGTTATTGTTGTTTGTGTTTGTGGTATTTTTTGTTTATCTGTGTGACCTTTTTCAATTTGGTTTGTTCCAGATACTGTATAATCACTATTAGGATATGATGCTTGCTTTTTTATGTCTTATCTGTGCAGGTTTTATAACCCATATATCGCTACTTTATTCAAGTAACAAGCATCAAGCATGCTCTAATACTGATATTTAAATATAAAAAATCTCATGTTTGCCCTTTCTAAAGAAATAAACATTTATTGGTTTCTGAAGAATAATGTGAATTTAAGTGAATGTTTGTGAGTTTGAAGGTAAATACGAGTATAACTAGATAATGTGTTAAAGCGCTTAACAATATATTATATTAAAGCACTTAACAAGATAATATTATGTTAAAGCACTTAACAAGATAATCATATGTTAAGGCACTAAAGGAGATTAAGTTTAAATTCATCCTGATATGTTTTATAATAAATATACTGACTACCTGTAATAGGTATTAACGGCGCAATTATTTACTGAGAGGACTAAATAATGGAAGTTATTGAAATTTAATGGGGTAATAACGAAAACTTATTATACATTTTGTATTTAAGCTACCATAACTTCAAAAAAAAACTGTCTATTAGTTTAAAAATTTACCACCTAAGAATCAGATACAACATAGTGTGACGGTTTGCAGATATACATGGAAATATTTTTGCTAGATTTGTGTTCCATTATCAATAACCTGTGTGCAAATACTGCTAAGAATCGCACAAAACATCGACTCTCGAGTTTGGCTTATGGTAGAGGATGTGCGGGTAGAAATGATCAAATCTTGTGCTATCCAGGAACGGCGACAATAATACTTCAAAGAACTGTTCTTTGGTTTTAATTTACCAACTAAGATGTGGTTACACTATGAGGTGATGTAATTGATTACACATATTTCAGGACATACAGTCCTGACAACCAGTAGAAGAACATACCAATAAGTGTTCACTAATCAAATGTTTTGTTTTTCTGATTGCTTAATATTTTGTTTGTATATGATATCGATCAATGGTAAAATTATTAATTTTATTGATTTATCCGTGAATGTATAACCGTGTAACATATTATGTTTTCTCTACTTTAAATGGTATGAAGCTATATTTTATTTTTATATATATTTTTAAGAGTAGAATTACTGTATGTTATATGACATTCTGTAACCTTATGGTCGATCCTTTAAAGACAGCGTCACGTAATATTTTTAATACACATGAATATTATATGTAAGCAGAATTCAATGTTTCGGAACAAAATATTATGCTGCTATCTTAAGTAGGGTTTTAACTGTTTAGCAATAATCTATCTCATTTATGTGCCATTCATTCTTAAGAAAAGATACAGACCTATTTCTTAAATATTTGCATTTGTTAAGGTTTTTAGTCATATAACAGTTTTTGCAGAAGGCATATAGCTTCATATACTTTAAAACAGTCTGAATAAATTCTTTCTTTTTGTAACAATGTCGACTTTTTTACATTTTGAAAATTCCTACCACAAAATTCTTAGTAGACCCGGTTTCAAAGATAAAATGAAGATATTATTCAATGGCATATACGAGCAAGCGTAAAAGTTTTTCTACATAAAAAACAAATTGATGAGAATGAAAAAACATCTTGAATAAAAACTGTTCAACACAACAATATCTAATGAATTTCTAAAGCTCTTGTTAACTGCGTTGTTACGGAAAACTTCCGATACATTAAAATGAATTGCAGTTGCAACTGCATTTTCTAAAGAAAACACACAAATGGATGTCTTTTTTTCTAACCTAGTGAATTAAATGCTTCAATTAAGGCTTCATATTTTCACTACAATGGACAAATGTTTGGGAAAATTTTCATATGAAATTTGTTTTAAATGAAATGCATTATTTTCAATGGTTTGGGGTTGCGTTCATTGAACGCCGCCTTTCCTTGTTGATCTTGTTTTTCATATTTTAACAATGTACACGTGTCGATTTTCTGCAATCTGATGAAAAACCTGGAAAAATATTCACATACAAAATGCAAATATATTGAGAAAGTGAATGTGAATTCTGTATAAACTGGTTGTGATTATGTTAGTTTGTAAAATGAGTGTAACCTACATAAAAAAGTTCTGTTTATGTACTTTTGTAATGCGTTCTGTGTTTTCTTTTATAATCTGATCTCTTCCATGCTTATATTTTAAAGTGAAATTTTCCTTTCAAATAAAAAAGGGAACATTTTGGTAATGTATAAGAGACACAGTATAATACGATAGAGACATTGTCTTGTTAATATAATACACGGTATTTATGAAAGTGACAAGCTATATTCAAAATAAGGCAAATAGCAAATCACTTGCATTAAATTTTACTCATACATGTAATATATAATTTGTTCGTATCATCTAAATGTAGTATAATAAACAAAACTTAAAGGAACCTCTTTGAATATTTTGTTACAACTATGAGACATGTTTTTCTTCGTTTCATCTATATTTATAAAGAAATGTATCATTGATTTTCGTCAGTGGAAACAGTTGCTGAAACTCGCTGAAAATACTTGTACAAGAGTAAAAATAACAAATGAAAGAAATACAGTCGTCTTTATAGTTTCATCTTTAATAAATATACCTGTTAATATTAAGCAAGAATTGCATGCTGTTTTCTATAGTCTGATATTTAAGTAAATACCGTACAGATACTTCAACAACACAACATTACCTTTGTTATCACACGAACATTTATTAAAACTAGTTAGCTCACATAGCTAAACCATTGTATTACCTGAATTGTCAAAACTACAGCATTAGATTTCTACAAGCAGTTGCATACTTAGAATATTCTGGCAAATAAAAATACGTTTTGTCAGTTTTGTTTGTACAGTTTCAAATTTTCTATATGTCCATGATTTATTATTATTATTCGAAATAAAAGAATTATTGATATCATACTTAACGTGTTTTCTTTTATCAGCTCTTCAACTTTTTAACACATTTTGATAACATCATCAAATGCACAGATGCGCTAGCAACAGACTGTGAATGTGTTTATATGTAGTTATAAAATTTCTATCTAGTCTTACATCGGTGAAATAATTATAAAACAACAATTCAAAATATAACATTAATTACACATATGAAGTAAATATCCCAAAACATCAATGACTGTATAGGCTGTCATTCTGCCATTTATCAAAAGCTTTACTTGTTTACTACATGTATAATCACAAATGTTCCGCACAAAAGCGTCTGGTGTAGAACAAGATAAAATGTTTACCTATTGGCTTTAATGTGCACACCATTATTGAAATAACAATGTGTTTTACATAAAGGATTGATAACATTTTGGGACAAATATTTCAAAAAGTAAACAATAAATATATCCCGTCTGGTTTTTCGTAGAAAAATTATATTTACAAGAAAAGAAAATTGAAATGTTTACAAGACAGTCGACAGTCGTTTATTTCTACTTATCTGTTCCATTAAGTTGTTAAGCTTCTTAAAAATAGCTTATTAATCATAACATGGTTAAAACAGTAAATAACTCAGTTGGTGTTTGCATTGTTGCCTTGGTAACCTACAGAGCCTTTGCGACAGTCTCGCTTTCGGTCTTGGTCTATATCATATCATAAAAGTGTCATCGTAAAAAAAACCTATTGAATTGTAATAAGATATTTACATAAGAAACAAAGAAAAATCTTCTTAACTGATATATCATACATATATTTTTGTCTGTTTGAAATTTATTTTCATCATTTAGGGTAGAACAACACGACCGGTAACATTTTTGGTCATCAGCATTGTTCAGTTTCTAGGTCAAAATCATGATTTTTACTAATTAATCAACAATGCTAGAGTTTTTGTTCAATATTTCTTCCCCAAAAACATTCACTTCAATGATTCAAAACTCTTATTGTTTTCTTAAAATTGTTTTGATTCTTGTGGAAAACGATTCAAAAATAGATTGCTATTTATTCAGGAACTGTGTGCCGCATCATCATTCCCAGCTAAAATATAGAGAAATAAAAGATAAAAAGTTCAAATTGCCCATTTAAATCTAAATTTATGACATTGGCTCCGTAATTAACAAAAACCTGAAACTGATACATTTACTGCTTGGTTTCTTGTTAAAACAGATAAATTTGAAGTGGTAGGAAACAGTCTTTCCATCTTTACTTTACTTATTTTGTACTAAAAGACTTCATTAAATTGAAGCTGTTTCAAATTTCCAGGCATTTCTTTTTTATCTCCGATGCTTTCTGATGAATAGGGTAAATGGTTTATTAAATTGCATTAATTAAACAGTATTTAATCATTATAAACTATTTGCTAGTAAATTATGAACATCTAAAGGCAAGCCTGCTAATACTAAAAATCTGCAAAGAATATCACGAAGTAGATTTGTGATTTTCTTTGTTATTGCACTAGGATAATAGTCGGAGTCATACTTTGCTTTATAAATTTGAAGGAGCAAACTCTTTTTACCAACAAGGTGATTCTTTTCAGACGCTGGACGTACCAAAACTGGCGATTGTCTGATATCTTCTTCCACCTGAAAATCTGTAAAGTTGGCATGAAAAATGTCGACTTTACACTCGACTTAAATTATCAGTTATGTCATATTTTTCT